>NW_003852520.1:2987071-2991647 GCF_000181295.1 Otolemur garnettii
GAGGCAGGAGACTCGCTTGAGCCCAGGAGTTGGAGGTTGCTGTGAGCTGTAATGCCACGGCACTCTACCCAGGCGGACAGCTTGGGGCTCTGTCTCAAAAAAAAAAAAAAAAAAAAAAAAGATATTACTTTCATATTTCTCATTAACCTTGCCAATGGTTTATCAATTTTATTTATCTTTTTGAAAAACCAACTTTTTATTTCATTAGAATTTTGACGCTTGTTTTATTTTAATTTCATGAATTTCTTATTTAATTTGGGTTCTTTTTTTTATTGAATGGTAACTGTGTACATTAATGCACTTCTGGGGTACAGTGTGGTGTTTTCACACACAATCTGAAACACTTCCATCAAACTGGTTAACATAGCCCTCATGTCATTTTCTTGTGTTAAAACATTCATATTTTACTCATAGAAAGATTCACTTGTACCCTTGTAAGATAAACCACAGAAATGAACCCTCAAATCCCCCTCCCTCCACCCATCCCCCTTCCCCCTCCTTCCCCTCTCCCTGTATTCTTAGGTTGTTATTAGGTTATAGCTTTCATATAAAAGGTTTAAATTAATTTCATAATAGGGGTGTGTACCGTGGATACTTTTTCTTCCATTCCTGTGATACTTTGCTAAGAACATTTTCCAGTTCCATCCATGTGAACATGAAGGGTGTAAAGTCTCCATCTTTCTTTATGGCTGCATAGTATTCTGGTTATTTCTTTTCTTCTGGTAGGTTTGAGATTGGACTGTTCTTCCTTTTCCATTTTTTTTTTAATTGTTGGGAATTCATTGAGGGTACAAATAACCAGGTTATACTGATTGCATTTGTTAGTAAAGTCCCTCTTATAATTGCATTCTACTCCCAAAAGATGTGTCACATAATGAGAATCCCCCACCCCCTCCTTCCTTCCTTTTCTCTGCTCTTCCCTTCTCCCTACCTCCTCCCTCCTTCCTAATGTCTGCTCTTTCCTACTCCCACACCCAAACATGTACTAGGTCATTAATTGTCCTCATATCAAAATTGAGTACATAGGATTCTTGCTTCGACATTCTTGTGATACTTTACTAAGAATAATGTGTTCCACTTTCATCCAGGTTAACAAGAGGAGTCAAAGTATCCATCTTTTTAATGGCTGAATAGTATTCCCTAGTAAACATATACCACACTTTGTTACTCCATTCCTGGGTTGGTAGGCATTTAGATTGTTTCCACGTTTTGGCCATTGTAAATTGAGCTGCAATAAACAGTCTAGCGCAAGTGTTCTGTGGTAAAAGGATTTTTTTCCTTCTGTGTAGATGCCCAGGTTTGGGATTGCAGGATCAAATGGAAGGTCTAGATTGAGTTCTTTGAGGGTTCTCCATACTTCCTTCCAAAAAGGTTGTATTAGTTTGCAATCCCACCAGCAGTGTAAACATGTTCCTTTCTCTCCACATCCACGCCACCATCTGCAGTTTTGAGATTTTGTGATGTGGGCCATTCTCACTGGGGTTAGATGATATCTCAGGGTGGTTTTGATTTGCATTTCTCTAATAATTAGGGATGATGAGCATTTTTTCATATGTTTGCTAGCCATTCATCTGTCTTCTTTAGAGAAGGTTCTATACATCTCTCTTGCCCATTGATATGTGTGTTTATTAGCTTTTTCATGTGGATTAACTTGAGTTCTCTATAGATCCTAGTTATCAAGTTTTTGTCTGATCCAAAATATGCATGTAGCCTTTCCCATTGTGTACGTTGTCTATTTGCTTTGGTTGTTGTCTCCTGAGCTATATAGAAGCTTTTCAGTTTCATTAAGTCCCATTTGTTTACTTTTGTGGTTGTTGCAATTGCCACGAAAGTCTTCTTCATAAAGTCTTTCCCCAGGCCAGTATCTTCAAGTGTTTTTCCTATGCTTTCTTTGAGGATTTTTATTTGTTCATGCCTTAAGTTTAGGTCTTTTATCCATCTTGAATCAATTTCTGTGATTGGAGAAACGTAAGGTACAGGTACAGTTTCAATCTTCAACATGTGGATATCCAGTACTCCTAGCACCATTTATTGAATATGGATTCTGTCCCCCAGTGTATGTTCTTGTTTGGTTTATTGAAGATTAAGTGGCTATAAGGTATTAGTTTCTTTTCCTGGTTTTCTATTTGGTTCCAGATGTCTTTATTTTGGGGCCAATACCATGCTGTTTTGATCTCTATGGCCTTGTAGTACACCCTAAAATCTGGTGGGCTGATGCTTCTAGCTTTGTTTTTATTACTAAGAATTGCCTTGGCTATATGAGTTTTTTTCTGGTTCCATACAAAATGAAGTATTATTTTTTCCAAGTCTTGAAAGTACAATCTTGGTATTTTAATAGTGATGGCATTGAATCTGTAGATTGCTTTGGGAAGTATAGACATTTTAACAATGTTTATTCTTCCCAGCCATGAGCATGGTATGTTCTTCCATTTGTTAATATCCTCTGCTGTTTATTTTCTTAGGGTTTCATAATTGTATTTATGGAGATCCTATACCTCTTTTGTTTTGTAGATTCCTAGGCATTTTATTTTCTCTGAAGCTATGGTTAAGGAGGTTGTGTCCTTAATTAGCCTCTCATCTCAGCTGTTACTGGCATGTACAAAGGCTACTGACTTGTGGACATTGATCTTATATCCTGAGACATTGCTGTATTTTTTGATGGCATCCCAGAGTCTTGTGGTGGAGTCTTTGGGGGTTCTCTAAGCATAATATCATATCATCAGCAAAGAGGGAGTGTTTGACCACCTGTGCTCCCATTTGGACACCCTTTATTTCCTTCTCTTGCCTGATTGTATTGGCTAGAACTTCAGCCCTATGTTAAACAGTAGTGGTGATAGAACATAACATTCACTGGTTCTGGTTCTATGTGGGAAAAGCTTTGGGTTTTACTCCATTCCGTAAAACATTAGCTATGGGTTTGTCATAGATATCTTCAATCAGTTTAAGAAATGTGCCACCTATGCCTATACTCTTCAGTGTTCTAATTAGAAAAGAATGCTGGATTTTATCAAATGCTTTTTCCGCATCTACTGAGAGGATCATTTGGTCATTGTATTTGCTTCTGTTAATATGGTGAATAACATTTATGGACTTGCATATATTAAATCAGCTTTGCATCCCTGGGACAATACTTACTTGATCATGATGTATGACTTTTTTGATGATAAGCTTTAAATTTATTGGCTAGGATTTTGTTGCGAATTTTTGCATCTATATTCATTATTGAAATTGGTCTGAAGTTCTCCCAAGGTATTTTCCTGGTTTTGGTATCAGGATGATGTTTGCTTCATAGAACATGCTGGGGGAGATTCATTCCTTCTCATTTTTGGGAATAATTTCTGCAGTATGGGAGTAAGATCTTCTTGAAGGTTTGATAGAATTTTGGTGTGAAGCCATATGGACCAGGGCATCTTTTTGTTGGGAGACTTTTTTTTATTATTTTATCTCGATGCTTGAAATTGATCAGTTCAGGTGATCTATTTCTTCCTGACTAAGTCTAGGGATATGATGTGATTCCAAATATAGATCTATTTCCTTCACGTTGTCAAAATCCTGGGCATGGAATTTTTTGAAGTATTCAGAGATAACCTCTTGTATCTTTGTGGCATCTGATGTTATTTCCCCTTTATCACCTCTGACTGAGGTTTCTAGAGATTTTACTTTTCTATTTCTAGTTGGTCTGGTCAAAGGTTCATCTATTTTATTTATTTTTGCAAAAAACAACTCCTTGTTTCATTAATTTTCTGAATGATTATTTTGTTTTCAGTTTCATTCTTCTCTGATTGAATTTTGGATATTTCTATTCTTCTGCTTTGTTTAGCCTTAGATTGTTCTTTTTTTTTCCAATTCCATTAGATGGCTTATGAGTTTGTTGATATGCTCTCTTTCTTTTTTTTTTTGGATGTAGGCATCTGAAGTGATAAATTTTCCTCTCAGAGACAAAAACATCTATAGCTAAAAGAGTTCTTAGTAATAAAAATAAAGCCAGGTACATCAGCATACCAGACTTTAGGCTGTAGTGCAAGGCCATAGTGGTCAAAACTGCATGGTACTGGTACAAAAATAGAGATATAGACATTTGAAACTGAATAGAAAACTAGAAAATGAAACTAACACCTTACAGCCACCTAATCTTTGATAAATCAAACTAGAACATACACTGGGGGACAGAATCCATATTCAATAAATGGTGCTAGGAGAACTGGATATCCACATGTTGAAGATTGAAACTGTACCTGTACCTTACGTTTCTCCAATCACAAAAATTGATTCAAGATGGATAAAAGACCTAAACTTAAGGCATGAACAAATAAAAATCCTCAAAGAAAGCATAGGAAAAACACTTGAAGATACTGGCCTGGGGAAAGACTTTATGAAGAAGACTTTCGTGGCAATTGCAACAACAACAAAAGTAAACAAATGGGACTTAATGAAACTGAAAAGCTTCTATATAGCTCAGGAGACAACAACCAAAGCAAATAGACAACGTACACAATGGGAAAGGCTACATGCATATTTTGGATCAGACAAAAACTTGATAACTAGGATCTATAGAGAACTCAAGTTAATCCACATG
>NW_003852520.1:2991983-3008436 GCF_000181295.1 Otolemur garnettii
GCCAAAACATGGAAACAATCTAAATGCCTACCAACCCAGGAATGGAGTAACAAAGTGTGGTATATGTTTACTAGGGAATACTATTCAGCCATTAAAAAGATGGATACTTTGACTCCTCTTGTTAACCTGGATGAAAGTGGAACACATTATTCTTAGTAAAGCATCACAAGAATGTAGAAGCAAGAATCCTATGTACTCAATTTTGATATGAGGACAATTAATGACCTAGTACATGGTAGGGGTTAGGGGAATGGAGAGCAGAGAGAGAGAGAAGGAGGAAGAGGGGTTAGGGGAAAGGAAGAAGAGAGAGAAGGAAGGAGGGAGGAGGTGGGTGAAAGAAGAACAGAGTAAAGGGGGGAGGGGTTTGGAGTGTCCATGTGTAACATACCTTTTGGGGGCAATACTCAAGTATAGGAGGAACTTTACAAAAATGCAATCAGTGTACCCTGGTTTCTTGTACCCTCAATGAATCCCCAGCAGTAAAAAAAAAAAAAAGAAAAGAAAAGAAAAGAAAATTTATTAAAATTTTTTTCTCCTGTCAGGATGGCTTTTGCTGTATTCCACAGTTTTTGGTAGCTTGTGTCTTCATTGTTGTTATGCTAAAGAAAGTTAATAATTTCCTTTTTTATTTATTCCCCCACTCAACTGTCACTCAGCATAAGGTTGTTTGATTTCCCTGCCTTTGTGTGGGGTTGAAAGATTCTGTTGGAGTTGAATTCCACCTTTATTGTCATGATCTGAGAAAATACAAGGTAAAATTTCAATTCTTTTATTTCTTTGTGAGGTTTTTTTGTGTCCTAGGATATGATCAATTTTGGAGAATGTTCCATGGTCTGATAAGAAGAATGTATATTCTTTAGCTTTGAGATGGAGTGTCCTATATATGTCTTGAAGCACAGTTGTTTCAGGGTCTCATTTAAGTCCCTTATGTTTTTGTTTAATTTCTGTTTGGAGTATCTGTCCAGCTCTGTGAGTTGAGTGTTAAATTTCCCTGTTATTATGGTGTTATAGGATATTATATTGCTCAGACCAATTAAGGTCTGTTTCAATAATCTGGAAGCATTTAAGTTAGTTTTTATAAATATTTAGAATTGAAATGTCTTCTTATTGTATTTTTCCCTTGGCCCATATGAAGTGTCCATCTTTTTCTTTTTTGACTTTCACTGCTTTAAATTCACTTGTATCTTAAAGTAAGATCTCAAGCCCTCTTTTCTTCTGAATTCCATTTGCCTGAAAAATTATCTTCCAACTCTTCACTCCGACTTTTAATTTGTCTTTGAGGCTGTGTGTTTTCTGGAGACAGCAAATGGCTGTTTTTTTTTTTTTTTTTTTTTTTTTTTTTGGCCAGGGCCAGGTTTGAATCCACCATCTCCAGTATATGGGGCCAGTGCCCTTCTCCTTTCAGCCACAGGCACTGCCCAGCTTGTGTTTTCTTCATCCAATCAGTCAGTCTATACCACTTAGGTGGGGGTTTCAAGACTTTAACATTTATTGAGGTAATTAATAAGTGTGGTACCATTATGTTCATCTTATTTTTTGAATTATTGTGAAAGCTAGGTTTTGTCCTTTAGTTTCTGGGTTCTTACTTTGCTAGTGGTCCATTGTGATGGTCATTGTGTAGAACAGGTTGAAGTAGTTCCTGTAGGCTGGTCTTGTTGTGGCACATTTCCTCAGTGCTTGCATATCAGTAAAAGATATGATTTCTCCATCAGTTTTAAAGTTTAGCTTAGCAGGATATAGAATTCTGGGAAGGAAGTCGATTTGGTTAAGTAGATTAAAGGTAGATGACCGTTGTGTTCTGGCTTGCAAAGTTTCTTTTGAAAAGTCTGCAGTCACCCTGATGGATATTCCCAAGTAGGTGAATTTGAGCTTACTCCTTGCAGAAATTTTTCTCTTGCCTTGACTTCAGACAGATTCATCACAATGTGTCTTGGAGAAGCTCTATTTGAGTTGACACAACTCAGGGTCCAATATCCCTCTTAAAGGAGTGTGTCAGAATCCTTGGTGATATTTGGGAAATTTTCATTTGTAATATTCTCTAGTATGGCTTCCATTATTCTGTTACATTCTTCTTCCCCTTCTGGGATACCTATAACTCATGTGTTTGGATCCTTAATGATGTCCCATAATTCCATCAGTGAATGTTCTGCTTTCGCTCTCTGTTTTTCTGCCTCTATAACTATCTGAGTAATTTCAAGAGCTTTGTCCTCTACCTCTCAGATTTTTTCTTCTGTATAGTTTAATCTGTTTTTGGTACTTTCTACTGAATCTTTAAGTTCCCTAATTGCTTCAATTCCTTCTGTTCTGCTATACCCTTTCTATATTTTTCGTATCATTCATCTCTTATTTGATTCTGTTTTCAGATTTCCTTTTGGTTATTTTCCAACTTCTCAGCAATTTCCTTCATTGTTTTTATCATCTGTATTTTAAGTTCCCCTTCTGTCATTTCTAGCATTTCATTATAGGTGGAATCCTCTGCAGTAGCTAACTCCTGGTTCCTTGCGGGGGTGGGGGGTTGCTCTGGTCTGTTTTTTTCATTTTGCCAGGATTATTCTGCTGTTTCTTCCTCATGAGTGTTTTCTTGCCCTAATTTTCCTTTCACTTCCTCTTGCTATTTAAGTTACTGTGCCTCTGACCTGAGGTTTTTTTTTTTTTTTATTGAACGGTAACTATGTACATTAATGCACTTCTAGGGTACAGTGTGGGGTTTTCACATGCAATCTGAAATACTTCCATCAACTCTGACCTGAGGTTTTGATGAACCCTTTGATACTGGATGAAAAGGATGAGAATATTGATGAGGAAGAAGGGGGAAATGTTAAAAAAAAGAAAAGGAGAAAGAAGGGGGGTCAGTACAAGGGAATACTGAGAAGGCACAGAAAGAGGGAGATGGGAGTAATAAAGGTATACAGTAGGGTCTTTTGACCCACACCTTAACCCCCCCAACCTCTCGGGATGCTGGGTTGGGTGGTTCTCTTGAGGTCAGCAGCTCTTTTCCAGCCTGAGCATACATGGTATCCCACTTCCACCAAATAAAGAGGAAAAACAAAAATAGTATGAACTAAACCAAAACAAACTGAAAACCTTATAGGATAAAATTGGGGGAAAAACAAAATAACAGGCAGAAATACTAGCTAAATGAAGTTATTATTATTAAATAAGGCAACAGTGGAAAATTATATTTACACCAGAAAAATGAAGAAAGGAAAAAAGAAAAATCTAGGGGGAAAATGTTGAAATTAAAAAAAAAAAAAACCAGAATCAAGAACAAAGCAGTATATATATCTTGCTGAGTATTGACTGAGCAACAGGTGATCTTCTGGGGTATGAGATGCTAATCACAAAGCTGATACAGGTGTATACAATGAGGACTAGAGGCCTCTGCTCACTTCTTTGCCCTCAAACTCCATAAGGTTGAGAACCTGAGTCTCTCCACAGGCTGCTTAAAAGACATTATAAACCATTAACCTTGGCTAAGCAGAGGCTTTCCCAGGAATGCACATGTCGCTGGTATCCCCCTTGAAGTGTCTGCCTGCTATTCAAGTGTGCCTAAAGCAGCCTCACTCTATGCCCCTGAGGGCCAACACTGCAAGGCAGTTCTTCCACTGCCAAATACTAAACCTCCACTTTTGCCCAGTGTCTCAGTCCCTGTATTTGGTGCTGCTCACCATCACTAGATCACTTGCCTAAGGTTTTCCAGCTTGGGTCTCACTCTTTGACACTGTGGGCGGAGCCTGCAGGACAGCTCTCCTACAATGGCTGCATGTAGCCTACAGCCAAACAATGATAGCTCTGTTCTGGCCCAGCACCTCAGGCCCAGACTGTATAATGCTTAAAGTCACATGCACTCTTGCTCAAATTCTCCCAAGGTAATTCAACCGAGTGCCCAAGTCTCAAAAAACAGAACAACCCACAGGGAAGGCCTTCCCTGTCTGTAATCTTGTTGCTGTTGTACCTACAACTACAGCAGGTACCACAGCCTCAGACCAAATGAACACAACCATTTATCACTTCTCCACTGCTTTTGTCCTCTTCCTGGAGTACAGAAGTCTCTCACTGTCTCCCTGAATCCCCAAAGGGATGTTTCTAGGCTGAGCCCACAAGCCAGAGGTACCTTGAGTCTTCTCTCCCCAATCTCACCACGTCTGTTTGCAAAGGAGCTTTTACTCTGCCACTATCTTGCTCCTCCCCTCCCTTTTTCCATTTCTTTTGTGTTTTATTTTTATTTTTTTTGTAGAGACAGAGTCTCACTTTATTGCCCTCAGTAGAGTGCTGTGGTGTCACACTGCTCACAGCAACCTCCAACACCTGGGCTTAGGTGATTCTCTTGCCTCAGCCTCCTGAGTAGCTGGGACTACAGGCAACCGCCACAATGCCCAGCTACCTTTTAAATTTCTTTAAGGTGATTCATTAGGTTATTGAGGTACTCTCTTTCTGTTTTTCAGATGTGGGTATATAATGTGATAAATTTCCCTCTTAGGGTTGCTTTTGCAGTGTCCTCCAGGTTTTGGTAGCTTGTGTCTTAATTGTTATTCTTAAGGATTTCTTTTTCCATCTCTTCCTCAATTGAACTGTCATTCAGCATAAGATTGTTTAGTTTCCATGCCTTTGTGAGGGGATGACAGCTTTTGTTGGAGTTGAGTTCCACCTTTATTGTCTCATAGTCTGATAAGATACTAGGTATAATTTCAATTCTTTTGATTTTGTTTAGGTTTGATTTGTGTCCTAGGATATGATCTACTTTGTAGAATGTTCCATAGGCTGATAAGAAGAATGTATATTTTTTAGCTTTGGGATGGTGTGTTCTGTATATGTCTTTTAAGGACAGTTGTTATAGGGTCACATTTAAGTCCATTGTATCTTTGTTTAGTTTCTGCTTAGAGGATCTGTCCAGCTCTGTAAGAGAAGTACTTAAGTCACCTACTATTATGGTGTTGTAAGATATCATATAGCTCAGACTAATTTAGGTCTTTTTAATAAATCCAAGAGCATTTAAGTTGGGTGCATAAATATTTGGAATTGAAATGTCTTCTTGTATTTTTCCCCTGAGCAATGTGACGTATCCATCTTTTTATTTTTTGCCTTTAGTTGCTTTAAATACACATTATCTGAAAAAAGATTGAGATCCTTCTTTTCTTCTGATTATAATTTGCCTGAAAAATTGAGTCTTACTTTGTCCTTCAACCTGAGTCTTACTTTGTCCTTTGAGGCTAGGTGTGTTTCCTGGAGATAGCATATGAAGGGCTTGTGCTTTGTTAGCCAATCTGCTGGCCTATGCCTCTTAAGTGGGGAATTCCATCTATTACCATTTATTGAGAGAATTGACAAGTATGGTGGAGTTCTATTTTTGGGAAAGTTCATTGCTTCATTTTCTTTTTTGTGTCCGTGTGGAAGCTAAGATGTGTCTTTTAGTTTCTGGGTGTTTAGAACAGGTCTAAGTATTTCCTTTAGAGCTGGTCTTCTTGTGGCAAACCTCCTCAATGTTTGCGTATTATGAAAACATTTGATTTCTCTAACAATTTTAAAGCTTAGCTTAGTGGGCTATAGAATTCTGGATTGAAAATTGTTTTGTTTAAGTAAGGCAAAGGTAGATGACCATTCTCTTCTGGATTGAAAAGTTTCTTTTGTTAAGTCTGCTTTCACTGTGATGGACTTGCCCCTGTAGATCAGTTGGCATTTACTTTTGGCTTCTTGAATAATTTTCTCTTTAGTCTTGACTGTGCACAGATTCATGACAATGTGTCTTGGAGAAACTCTTTTTGAGTTGAGATGACCTAGAGTTCAATGTCTCCCTGAAAGGAGTGTTTCAGAATCTTTGGTGATAGTTGGGAAATTTTTATTTATGATATCCTCTAGTAGAGCTTCCATTCCTCTGGAGGCTTTCTTCTCCTTCTCGGATATCTACAATTTGTATTTTTGTATGTTTTATGAAGTCCCGTTATACTCTCAGTGAACATTCTGCTTTCTCCTTTTCTGCCTTTTTAACTACCTGTGTTAGTTCAAGAGCTTTATCCTTTAGCTCTTAGGTTATTTCTTCTAAATGTTCTAATCTGTTTTTGATACTTTCTCCTGCATCTTTAAGTTCCTTGAGTGATTGTTTCAGTTTCTTAAGCTCCATTATATTCTTTCTATATTCTTCATATAGTTCATCCCAAGTTTGATTACTTTTTTGTATTTCCTTTTTGTTATTTTCCACTTTCTCAGCAATTTCCTTCATTGTTTTTAACATTTATATTTTAAATTCCCTTTCTTCCATTTCTGACATTTCAGTATAGGTAGAATCTTCTGCTGTGCTACTTCATGATACTTTTTTGAGGGGCAGGTGCTCTGTTCTGATTTTTCATTTTACCAGAATTTTTCTCTTGTGTTTTCCTTATGAGTGTTTTCTTTTTGTGCATTTCCTTGCCCTACTGTTTCCTTTCACTTTGTGTTCCTTTCTAAATTACCTTGTCTCTGATCTAAAATGTTGAAGTGACACCAAAAGAAAGAAAAGAATGAAGAGGTATAAGGGATAAAAGACTAAAAAAGCAAAAGGAAAAAGGGAGTAAAAGGTAAGATTGGGAAGAATAAAAGAGAAACAGAAAGAAAGAGTGTTAATAGTGGTGTACAGTAGGGTGCTTTGACCAACATCCACAATTCCCAACCTCTGGTCATCTGGGATTGGTGGTTCCCTTGAGATCAGGAGCTGTTTGCCAGCCTGAGCAGACACAAGACCCCACCTCCACCAAATAGAGATGAAAGACAAGAATACTATAAAAAAATTAATTAATAAAATTAGGTGAAAATAAGTAACAGGAACAGAAAAACTAGTAAAAGTGGAATACTCACTATTGAAGACGGTAACAATTAAAAATTATAATTACAAGAGAAAAAAGCAAAAGAAAAATCTAGGGGAAAAGTTGAGAAAAGTATATTTATAAAAGGAACACACACACACACACATATACCTATCTTTCTGTATATTGCCTGGTCAACATGTGATCTTCTGAGGCATGAGATATTAATCATGATGCTGATGCACCTGTATAAGATAGAGGCTAAATGCCTCCGTTTTGTCAAAGAGACCTAGTCCTATCTTCCTGATTTCTTTGCCCTCAATCTATACAGGGCTGGAAGTCTGAAGCTCTCCTCATCCTCTTTAATAGACATGCCTTAACTTTCGAGACCATGTACTTTGGCCATGCAGTGGATTTCCCAGGAAAGTGTGTGTCACTCAGATCTTCCCACCAGTGGCTGCCCAACTTATCAGGCATGTAGGAACCAGGCTCACAATAGGACCCTGAGGGCTTATCCTGCAAGGCAGCTTTCCTACAAAGACTGCACCTGACCTGCAGCCTAAGAATGAACACTACACTCCCCCTGCCTGGTGGCTCAGTCCTTGCCCCTGGGTGCTATTCAAGATCACCTGCTCACTTGCCCAAGCTCCCCAAAGTAAACTCCATCAAGTGCCCAGGTCTAAAAAATAAAATAAAAAATCCTGCATGGCAGATATTCTCTATCTGAAAACTGCAGACATTGCTGGACAGGGTGCTCTGCCATCACACAAGTGCCTACCCTTTGGCCACTTCTCCACTGCTTCTGACCTCATCTTGGGATACTGAAATCTCCTGCTGCCTCTCTGTGCCCCAAAAGGGATATTTCTGGGTACAATCCACCAGCCAGAGGTGGTTAGAGTTCTTTCTCCCCATTCTCACCATTTGCAGCTGCAAAGGAGCCATCTCTGGGTTTGCCATCTTGTTCCATCTCCTATTTTTGATCAAATTAATAATATTTAAAATTTTTTGTGACACACCTAAGATCCTCTCATGAAACACTGGTTGAAAATTACTGTGCTTACTAATAATGAACAATGCACAAAGGAAACTATGAAAACAGTATTATTTACAACATTACTAATAACCATAAAATACTTAAGGAATAATCTTATCCAAGGAAGCTTAAGAATTCCACACTGAAACTTATGAAACATTAATGAAGGAAATTAAAGAAGACCTAAGTAAATAAAAAGACTTCCATGAATTACAAGGTTTAATATCATTAAGATGACAATTCTACTCAAAGTGATCCATAAGTGCAATGCAATTCTGATAAAAATTCTAAACTCCCAATCCACTCCTCCTCCTCTTCTTAGTCTGGAAGACTACCCCCTGTAAACTTCCGAGCATTTGGCAGATTTTTTGCTAGGGTGGGGCATCTCATGAGCTGTGGGACAGTTGTGCTGAAGCTATAACTTTAATAAAGGTGGAGAGTCACAAGGGGAGAGAGACTTGCCCCATGTTGGAAAGAGCATAGCTCAGGTCCTGTGCTACCGACCACTGGGGACTATGGCCCACTAGCTCTGTAGCTCAGCAGCCTATGGTGGGCACCTCAGCTCCCCACAGGGCTCCTGTGACCAGTAGCCCTCAGTGGCGACTCCTGCTCAGCTCCTGCAACCTGTGGCCCATGGCTGATGACTCCCACCTGGCTCCTGTGACTCATGTCCCCAGGCTGACAACCCTCAACTGGCTCCTGTGTCCTGCAGCCAATGAACAGCAACTCCCTCTCAGCACCTGTAACCCATGTGGCCCACGGTCTGCGACTCTGGCTCCTGAGACCCAAGGTCCATGGCCAGCAACTCCTGCTGGACCCCTGTGACCCACATCCTATGGCCAGTGACTCCCGTCCAGCTCTAGTGACCTGTGGCCTGTAGCCAGAAAATCCTGCCTGGGGCCCTGTGATTAGCGACTGCTGCCTGCAACTCCTGACCCATGGTCCGAGGCTAGCGACTCAGGCCTGGCTCCTGTTACTCTTGCAGCTCATGGCCAGAGACTCTTCCCTCTAGCTCCTTGCCTAGCTACTGAGACCCGCAGCTGGTATATGGTGACTCCCACCCAGCCCCTGTGATGCATGGGCCCAGGGACTCCCACCTGGCTCCTGCCACCTGTGCCAGGGGCCAGAAACCCCACTCTTTGGCTCCCTGCTCAGCTTCTGAGACTCATGGCCCAGGGTCAATGACTCCTGCCAAGCTACAGCAATCCCTGAGACTCCTGAGGTTGGTGAATTCGCCCTCTGGCTTCCTACCTGGCTAGTGAAGCATGAGACTGAGATTAGTGGCTCCAGCCTCTAGTTCCCCTCCTGTCTCCTATGATCCTTTGGGCCAGTGGCAATGCCATCCAGCTCCCTGCCAGCTCCTGTGACTTGCAAACAGCAGTACCCCAGACCTGTGGCACCACCCCCCGAAAGTGGCAGTGCCACCCCTGATGGTAGTGGCAGCTTCATGGTCCCTCTCACTGAAGTCAAACTGAGCTGACAGTGGACCTCTGTGCCTAGATGCTGAAGACCTTTTGAACTCTTCAACCTGGTAGGTGTTTGTGTCCACTGGTACAATTGGTGTGGAACCCTTGACCTGGGCTGATCACACAAGGACCCACCAATGCTCTACCCTGGTTGTCTTCTTGTGGGATTCTCCCCTTCAAATTGTCACCTTCAGGGGATGGGGAGTCTTATTTGCTTTTGTATCTCCACAGCTGAGATTTAAGCCTAAAGCCACTGATTCACTAGTTAAATCTGAGACTACTTAAATAACAATCAGTGCCATCTAGCTCCACCACACCAAGCATTTGCCCAGAGTTTCTGGCTGTAGTACAGAATGGGACCTTTGTAAAGCTCTAAGGTAAAAGTCACAATCGCCAGTCCCAGCTCTTTGGTAAAGAGCCGGTTAATTAAAACTCCAGAAGCCTTGAATTCAATTTCACCTTGCCAGCTTCTCTAGCCAAATGGTGAAAAATTATCATGGGGCAGAATCAGTGGAAAAACTCTGGCAACATGAATAATCAGAATCAATTAACTTTCCCAAGGAATGACAAAAGAGACACAACAGAAGATCCCATTCATAAACAAATGGCTGAAATGTCAGAAATCGAATTCAGAATTTGGACTGCAAATAAGATTAACAGAATAGAGGTAAAGATGGAATAAGAAATTCAAGGGGCAATTCAAAAGTTGTCTCAAGAATTCAATTAATTTAAAGACAAAATTACCAAAGATTTTGACACAGTGAAGGAAGAACTTTCAGCCCTCAAAGATCTGAGAAATACAGTAGAATCCCTAAGTAACAGAATGGAACAGGCAGAAGTAAGGATCTCTGATGTTGAGGATAAAGCCTTTGAATGCTCCCAAACACTCAAAGAAGATGAGAAGTGGAGAGCAAAAATGGATCATTCCCTGAAAGAACTACGGGACCACTCCAAAAGAGCAAACATTCACCCCATAGAAATCCCCGAAGGAGAAGAGGATGGTCTGAAAGGCACAGATACTCTATTCTAAGAGATAATGGAGGAAAACTTCCAAAGCATGGTAAGAGATACTGAACTTCTGATAGCAGATGGTTTCAGAACTCTAGCATGACTCAACCCAAATAGAGCATCTTCTAGACACCTTATAACTAGGTTCACCAAGGTTACTATGAAGGAGAAAATCCTGCAAGAAGCCAGATGTATGAAAATCATAACCTACAAGGGGAAGAATATTAGAATGACTGCAGATCATTCTGCTGAAACTATTTAAGCCAGAAGAGTCAGAAGAGGATGGGCATTGACCTTCAATATCCTAAAAAAAAAAAATAATAACTTTCAGCCCATAATAATGTACCTAGCTACATTGAGCTTCATTTATGATGGAGAAGTTAAATACTTTAATTACATCACAAGTTGAAGAAATTTGCCATAACCAAACCAGCTCTTCAGGATATTCTTAGACTCATGCTTGATAATGACCAGCACAATGTTCTACCACCAAAGTAAACTCACTCTGAAATTCTTGACCAAAACCCAGTTTCCACAGTGGTGAAAAGATTCAATATGTCCACTGGACTTTTGAAAAACTTGACACCCAAAATACTACCAGACTTATCAATAATCTAAATTAATGTGAATGGCTTAAACTGTCCTCTTAAGAGGCACAGGTTGGATGACTGTATACAAAACTCAGGCCAGATATCAGCTGCATACAAGAATCTCATCTTACCTTAAAAGATAAATATAGAATCAGGGTGAAGGTATGGGCATCTGTAATGAAGGAAAATGGAAATCAGAAAAAAGCAAGAGTGGCAATTTAATTTACAGATACACTAGGCTTTAAACCAATAAAAGTAAAGAAAGATAAGAATGGTCACTTCATATTTGTTAAGGAAGACACTCAACATGATGAGATTTAAATTATTAACATTTATGCACCCAACGAGAATGCTCTTCAATTTATAAGAGAGACTCTAACAGACATGAGCAACTTGATTTCCTCCAGCACCATAATAGTCAGAGATTTTAACACCCTTTTGGCAGTGTTGGATAGATCCTCCAATAAGAATCTAAGCAAAGAAATTTTAGACTTAAGCATTCAGCAATAGGATTTAACAAATAGCTACAGAACATTTCATCCTAACAAAACTAAATACACATTCTTCTCATCAGCTAATGGAACATCCTCCAAAATTGATCACATCTTAGGTCAAAAGTCTAACCTCAGCAAATTTTATAGAAAAGAAATTATTCCTTGCATCTTCTAAGACCATCATGGAATGAAAGTTGAACTCACTAACATAGGAATCTGCATACTCATACAAAAACATGGAAACTAAATAACCTTATGCTGAACCACAGCTGGATCATAGACTAGATGAAGAAGGAAATTACCAAATTTTTGGAACAAAATGATAAGGAAGACATGAATTACCAGAACCTCCGGGATACCACAAAGGCAGTGCTAAGAAGGAAAATTATAGCACTGCAAGCCTTCCTCAAAAGAAGGGAAAGACAGGAAGTTAAGAACTTAATGGGACATCTCAAGCAACTGGAAAAGGAATAACATTCCAATTCAAAACACAGAAGAAGAAAAGAAATAACCAAAGCCGCAGTATCTGCCAGAGAAAATTCAATGCCACAGCTGAAGCAGCGCTAGCTGCACTAGCGGCCAGTGACCTGAAAGGCAGCAACCTACTCTTCCCCCTCACAGGACTGCTGTTACCATTCAGTGGGGAGTTTGGGTATTTTGCAGAGAGTGGACTCCAATGCAGAATTCGGTGACCAGAAAGGGGAGCAGTTTGGACCCTGTTTGGAAAGTCAGGGGTCTAGGCGACCAGACAGAAAAGTGAGGGAAAGGACTCCACTTACAACAGACAAACATTATAACTTTAGATAAGTCTTTGTGGCACCATGCTGAAGCAGCAAGCGTCAGTGGTGTTCAAACCCTCCCCTTCGGAGATGGAAAAGTCTTTTGTGCTCTACACTGAGTCCACGGGCATCAGTGGTGGCCGGCACCTTCCCGGCAGAGGCTGAGGCCTCTGTTGTGCTCCGCGTGAAGGCTGAGGGCTCCTTTGTGCTCCACACTGAGTCTGCAGGCACTGGCCACAGCCAGCACCCTCTCGTGGAGGCTGAAGGCACTTTAGTGCTTCGTGCAGAGGCTGAGGGCTCTTTTGTGCTCTGTGCTGATTCCGCAGGCATCAGCTGCAGCAGGCACCCTCTCATGGAGGCTGAGGACTCCTTTGTGGTCCATACTGAGTCTGCAGGCATCAGCCTCGACTGACACTCTCTCATGGAGGCTGAGGGCTCTTTTGTGCTCTGTATTGAGTCTGTGGGCATCAGGGGCAACCAGTTCCTTCCCCATGGAAGACTACAATCTCCAGATAGAGGGGAAACTAGGAGTTGAGTGGATAATCTGGGGAAGCACAGACTCCTGTGCCAATTTTGGAGGGCAGATAGAGGTGTCATCTGGAACAAGACAGCTGAGGCTGGGTGGCCAGTCAGGAAGCAGACATATTGTAAAACTCCAAAAGGGGTGTTTCCATAGCGTAGCTTCCTATGGACCAGCTGCTCAGAGTGTATGCAGCAGTCTAATAGAATTTTTTTCTCCTTTTTTTTTCTTTCTTTTTTCTTTTCCTCCATTTTTTATATCATTTAATGATTACTTTTGTTTGTTTGTTTGTTTTCTTATCTGTTTGTTTACTTGTTTCTGATTGTGCATCTGTGTACTTGTGTGTATGGTAATATTTTTGTCTGTTTATTTGTTTGTTTGGTGTCAACGTGTTCTGTACTTTGCTAAATATTTGGGTAAGCTAATTTCCCTAACACCAACTTTCACATTCAATAAGAATATGAGGGAACAGTGAATGAGGGCAGACTGGAGCTAGTTTTCAACAAAAAATCCTGTCCAAGAGGAGACATAATGGCCAGAAAGAACACAAGGAAGCTAAAGGAGGAGAGCTGAGCTGAGAGAAGGGACAGATAAACACACATCTTCCCTGTGCTCCTCGCTTACCCTGGTGGCCGGCAGCTTCCCCGCTACTCCTACCACTCTCGCTAGGTACCAGGTGGCCAGAGACCTACTGTTATTTTTTTGCGTCAGCCCCACACTCCCTGGTGGCAGGTAGATTTCCTACTACTCCCACCACCCTCACTGGACACTGGGCACCAGGCAACCAGAGACCTGCTGCCTGCTTGCTTGAGTCCCTTGCTCCCCCAGTGGCAGGTGGACTCCCCACTGCTTCTGCCACCATCTCCAGGCACCAGGCAGCCAGAGACCTGCTGCTGGCTTGCTTAAACCCTCCCCCGGTGGCAGGCATCTTCCCTGCTACTCCAGCCACCCACTCTGTGTGCCAGGTGGCCAAAGACCTGCTGCTTGCTTGCTTGAGCCCAGCACTCCCCCAAAGGTAGGCAGAATCCCTGCTACTCCTGCCACCATCTTCAGGAGCTGGGTAGCCAGAGACCTGTTGCTTGCTTGAGCCCCGCATTCCCCTGGTGACAGGCGGATTCGCCGCTACTCCCACCACCCTCACTGGGCCCAGGCTACACAAGAACTGCACGAGGATGATCACTTAACAGGGATCCATACTAGAGCAGTGGTACTCTGAGGTGAAGAGCAGGAGCCGCAGTAGCAGGGAACAATAAGGCTCACACCCCTGAGGCATTTCGTGACAGACACTCCCTATCTCTTTGGACATACAGAGGAAGCCAGCATTTTCTCCAGGGGCAGCCACTGGAGGAATGGTTCTGGGATGGACTCCAAACAGTGTAATTTGAGCATGGGGTGGAATCAGCAGAAAAACTCAGGCAACATGAATAACCAGAGTAAATCAACTCCACTAAGGAAAAATAGGGCAGATGCAATTGAAGACCCCATCCATAAACACATAAAACATGACTGAGATGTCAGAAATCGAGTTGAGATTCTGGATAGCAAATAAGATTAACAGAATAGAAGAAAGGAGGGAATTAGAACTTCAAGAAATTATTCAAAAGATATCTCAAGACATCATTCAAAAAATGTCTCAAGAATTCAAAGATTTAAAAGATAAAATGACCAAAGATTTTGAAACATTGAGTCAAGGGGTTGTAGCCCTCAAGGATTTGAAAGATATGGCATAATTCAATGGTAACAGAGTGGAACAGGCAGAAGAAAGGATCTCTGACATCGAAGACAAAGCTTTTGAAAAAGCCCAAGAGCATAAGGATGAAAAAAATGGAGAGCAAAAATAGATCTTTCTCTCAGAGAGCTCTCAGATAATTCAAAGAAAACTAATATTTGCCTTATAGGAATCCCTGAAGGTGATGAAGTTGCTTCACAAAACACAGAGGCTCTTCTTCACGAAATTATGAAAGAGAACTTTCCAGACATACCAAGAGATTCTGAAATTCAATAGCAGATAGTTTCAGAATGCCAGCATGGCTCAGCCTGAACAAGACATCCCCCAGAGACATCATAATTAACTTCACTAAAGTCAATATGAAAGAGAAAATTCTGAAAGCAGTTAGACGTAAGAAAACCGTAACCTACAAGGGGAAGAGTATTAGAATGATTGCAGATCTCTCTGCTGAAACATTTCAGGCTAGAAAAGGATGGTCATCGACTTTTCATCTCCTAAAACAAAAATAACTTTCAACTCAGGATCCTGTATCCAGCTAAACTGAGTTTCACGTATGATGGAGAAATTAAATACTTTAATGACATTCACATGTTGAAAACATTTGCCATAATTAAACCAGCTCTCCAGGAAATTCTCAAACCTATCTTCCATAATGACCAGTGCAATCCTCTACCACAAAAGTAAACTCACTCAGAAAATTTTGATTAAATTCCAACTACCACAATGGCAAAAAGATTAAAAATATCTAATGGACATTTGAGCAACTTGATGCTGAAAATTTTACCAGGCTTATCCATAATTTCAATCAATGTGAATGGCTTAAATTGTCCTCTAAAGAGGCACCAATTGGCTGATTGGACACAGAAACTCAGACCAGACACCTCCTGTATTCAAGAATCACATATTACTTAAAAGATAAATATAGACTCAGGGTGAAGGGATGGTCATCTATATTCCAGGCCAATGGAAAGCAGAAAAAAGCAGATGTTGCAATTTTATTTGCAGATACAATAGGGTTTAAACCAACAAAAGTAAGCAAGGACAAGGAAGGCCACTTTATATTTGTTAAGGGTAACACTCAATATGATGAGATCTCAATTATCAATTTCTATGCACCCAACCAGAATGCAATTCAATTTATAAGAGATACTCTAACAGGCATGAGCAACTTGATCTCTCCTAGCTCCATCATAGTCAGAGATTTTAACACACCTTTGGCAGTGTTGGATAGATCCTCCAATAAGAAGCTGAGCAAAAAAATTTTAGATTTAAATTTAACTATTCAACTTTTGGACCTAACAGATATCTACAGAACATTTCATCCTAACAAAATTGAGTACACATATTTCTCATCAGTCGATAGAACATACTCCAAAATCAACCACATGTTAGGTCATAAGTCTAAACTCAGTAATTTAAAAGAATAGAAATTATTCCATGCATCTACTTGAAACATCATAGAATAAAAGTTGAACTCAATAGCAAAAAGAATCTTCAGACTCATACAAAAACATGAAAGCTAAATAACCTTAAGCTGAATGACAGATGGGTAAGAGACGAGATCAAGAAGAAAATTATCAAATTTTTAGAACAAAATGAAAAGGAAAACATGAATTATCAGAACCTCTGGGATACTGCAAAGGCAGTCCTAAGTGAGAAATTTATATCATTACAAGCCTTCCTCAAAAAAACAGTAAGAGAGAGAGTTAACAACTTAATGGGACATCTCAGGCAACAGGAAAAGGAAGAACATTCCAATCCCAAGTCCAGCAGAAGAAAATAAATAAACAAAATTAGACCAGAATTAAATGAAATTTAAAACTAAAGTATTATACAACAGATCAATAAATCAAAAACTTCTTTTTTTTGAAAAGGTGGATAATATAGACAAACCTTTGGCTAACTTAACCAAGAAAAAAAGAGTAAAATCTCTAATCTCATTAATTGGAAACAATAAAGATGAAATAACACCAGAAACCTTAGAAATTCAAACAATCCTTGATGAATATTGCAGGAAACTTTATTCCCAGAAATATGAAAATCTGAAGGAAATTGACC
>NW_003852520.1:3012571-3037281 GCF_000181295.1 Otolemur garnettii
AGAATATGGTGAGGGGATAAGGGGGGGTTGGGTGGATGGAGGGAGGGTGATTGGTGATATGGAGGATCACGTCTATGGTTTATCTTACAAAAGTACAAGTGAATCTTTCTAAAAGTAGAATATAAATGTCTTAACACAATAACTAAGAAAATGACATAGTGGCTATGTTAACCAATTTGATGAAAATATTTCAAATTATATATGAAAACACCACACTGTATCCCAGGATTGCATCAATGTACACAGCTATCATTTAAAAAAAAAGAAAATTATAGATCGATATCTCTATTAAATATTGATGTGAACGTATTCCATAAGATCCTGTCAATCAGAATCCAGCAACACAACAAACAAATTATACATCATGACCAGGTGGTTCACGTTCCAGGGTCCCAAGGATGGTTCAATATATGTAAATGTAAATACAATGCATCACATAAAGGAAATAAAAAACAAAGACCATATGATTCTCTCTATTGATGCAGAAAAACTGTTGATAATATCCAGCATCTTTTCTTGATTAGAATGCTGAAGAAAATAAGTAGAAGGAACATTTCTTATTGAACATTCCTATTGAATGGAGTAAAATTGAAATTATTTCCACTCTGATTAGGAACCATTCAAGGTTGCCTATTGTCTCCACTGCTTTTTAACATTGTAATGGAAGCCTTAGCCACCACAATCAGGCAAGAGAAGGCAATCAAGGGTATTCAAATAGGATCAGAGGAGATCAAACTGTGACTCTTCACAGGTGATATGATTGTATATATGGAAAACACAAGGGACTCAACTACAAAACTCCTAGAAGTGATCAAGGAATGCAGGAGTGTCTCAGGATACAAAATCAATACTGACTAATCTGTAGTCTTTATGTATACCAACAATAGTCAAGCTGAAAAAACAGTCATGGACTCTATTCTGTGCACAGTAGTGCCAAAGAAGAGTAAATATTTGGGAGGTTACCTAACAAAAGACATGAAAGATTGCTATCAAGAGAACTAGAACTATGAAACTATAAGAAAAGAAATAGGTGAAGATGTTAAAAGTGGAAAAACATACCATGCTCATGGCTGGGAAGAATTAACATTGTTAAAATGTCTATATTACCCAAAACAGTATACAATTTTAATCCAATCTCTATTAAAGCTCCACTATCATACATTAAGAACCTCAAAAAAATAATACTTCCTCTTATATGGAATAAAAAAAAAATCCTTGAATAGACAAGACATTACTCAGAAATAAAAACGAAGCAGGAGGAATCATGCTACCAGACCTCAGATTATACTATAAATCGATACTGATTAAAACAGCATGGTACTGGCACAAAAACAGAGAGGTAGATATATGAAACAGAATAGAGAACCAAGAGATAAACCCAGATATTTACTGTTATTTGACCTTTGACAAGCCAATTAAAAACATTGAGTGTGGAAAAGATTCCCTATTTAACAAATGATGCTTGTCAAACTGGCTGGCGAGCTATAGGAGACCTAAACTGGACCCACACCTTGCACTATTAACTAAGATAGACTTTCACTAGATTAAAGATTTAAACGTAAGACATGAAACTATAAAAAAAAAAAAAACTAGAAGAAAGATCAGGGAAACTCTTGAATAAATCAGCCTGGGCGAATATTTTATTAGGAGGACCCCCTGGGCAATTGAAGCAACATCAAAAATACACTATTGGGACCTGATCAAGCTAAAAAGCTTCTGCAAAGCCAAGAACACAGAAAGTAAAGCAGCAGAAAGCCCTCAGAATGGGAGAAGATATTTGGAGGTTATGTCTCCAAAAAAGGTTTAATAATCAGAATGCACAGAGAACTCAAACATATTAGCAAGAAAAGAACAAGTGATCCCATCTCAGGGTGGGCAAGGGACTTGAAGAGAAACTTCCCTGAAGAAGACAGGCGCATGACCTACAGACATGTGAAAAAATGCTCATCATCCTTAATCATCAGAGAAATGCAAATCAAAACTACTTTGTGATATCATCTAAGTCCAGTAAGATTAGCCCACATCAAAAAATCCCCAAACCAGAGATTTGGGCATGGATGTGGAGAAAAGGGAACACTTGTACATTGCTGGTGGGAATGTAAACTAATATGTTCCTTTTGGAAAGATGTTGGGAAAATAGAGATCTGAAAATAGACCTGCCTTTTGATCCTACAATTCCTACAATATATACTAGGTATATATTCAGAAGAACAAAAATCCCATTATGACAAGGATATATGTACCAGAATATTTATTGCAGCCCAATTCATAATTTCTAAGTCATGGAAGAAGCCCAAGTGCCCATCAACCCATGGATGGATCAATAAATTGTGGCATATGTACACCATGGAATGTTATGCAGCCTTAAAGAAAGATGGAGACTTTACCTCTTACATGTTTACATGGATGGAACATACTCTTCTTAGCAATGCATCTCAAGAATGGAAGAAAATGTATCCAATGTACTCAGCCTTACTATGAAACCAATTTAAAGCTATAACCTAATTATACCCCAAGAAGTAGGGGAAAGGGGAGAGGGAGGGGAGGGGAGGGGGGAGGATGGGTGGAGGGAGAGTAATTTGTGGGACCACACCTATGGTGTATCTTACAAGTGTACATGTGAAATTTACTAGGTATAGAATATAAATGTCTTAACACAATAACTAAGAAAATGCCGTGAAGCCTATGTTGACCAGTTTGATGAAAGCTTTTCAAATTGTATGTAAAACTGGCACATTGTACCCCATGACTGCATTAATTACACAGGTATGATTTACTTTAAAAAAAGAACCCCCCCCCCAGAAAAAAGATAGAAGGCAATGGGAAAACATTACCAACTGTCTTAGGAAGACAGTGTGACTGTCTTCCAATTATTATACCTTCAATCCAAAATGGTGAATATTTTCAGGATGTAATATATTGTTCTATAAAGACCTGATTACCCTTATAATGTGGTTTCAAACTTTTAGTGTATACCTAGAGGTAGGAAACTTGTTAGAAATATAGATTCCACAACCTTGCCTTAAGATATTATATTTAGTAGGCATGAATTGGAGTTCAGAGTTTTTCATTTTAACAAACATTGTAGATGATTTTGATTAGAGTGAGCAATAGAACATGGTTTTAGAAAGTAATGATGGTTAGGTTATCAGACTAGACCATAGAGACATACTTATTTCCAAATGTATATGGATTTAGTAATATTTCAGTAAAATATAACTACCATTTCTAATTTTGTACAATGAATAAAAATATGTCCTAATATCCTTTATTTAATGTTAAATGGACAGTAATAATTTTCTACCTCTGTACCTTTCTGTATATAAGAAAAGTCACCTCTCTAAATTTATCTCTACTCAAGCATTCTAATCAGGATTCGGTATGCAGATAACTCCTGTAGTTTAGGATGCCAGAGAACTTTCAGAATTCACTTGTATTACAATAGGTTATTTCTAAGTCATTTTCGGATGGGGACTTTTTGCAATAGGGATTTCTATAAAGCCAAAAAGATCCTGAAGTTTAAGATTATATATCAAACTGACTGGATACATATTGTGAACCTCTTGTAATATTAGTCAAATTTTATTTGTGCATGCTTGGGCTCCTTAACTGGATTGTATACTTCTTGAGGATAGAAACTATGCATGCATTTCATTGTGTCTCCCATCATACCTAATGGTATTGACCAGACTAATCAACTGGTATGTCAATAGGCTAACAGGCTTAGCACAACGTAGCTCACAGTAGCAAATAGGTCTCTTTGGAAAACATCAGCAGAGCATTAATATGATTAAGATTGCTGGCCAGTTTGTCTTACCTGAGGGCACAGAACAAAGGAACCCATAACAAAACTAGCTATTGGAATGTCAGGGAGCAAAAGGTAAACAAGAAAAGAAGTGAGAAAAAGAAAAAGTGATTCTTGAATAATGTGGTTTTTCTTTCAAATTTTTGCTTTATTTTCTAATCTGCTGTGTATCATTGAACATTTTTTTGCTTTCCAGAACAACTTTAAAAATATCTGAAGGAAAGGCAATGTAACGGTCTGCCTGATTCTATGTCTTTTGCTTCACAATAAGTGGTAAGCATTTGATATATCTTAATAAATATTATATATAGAATGGATTGATGCCAAGCTCCAGCAACTCTGTTTGAAATATCATTCTTCCTAAATGAGATTATCCTTTTGTTCAATCAAATTCAGATGTTGTTCTTTATAAGTCTACTTTATCCTTGAACTAATGGAAAACACCAGAGTGTAAGAGTAAGCAATACTCACTTCTTACAGAATCTTATCACAATAAAAATAATGTCCAAATATTATGAATTTGTACTGACTCTTCAACGTATTGTCCTACACATAAATTTTATTCATGAAATTCACAAGTACTAAAAACAAATAGTTATTCTTCGATAGCAAGTGGGCATCCTGAATTAGGTGTTGATTATATTAATGGAGAGCAATCAGAATCCTGACTTCGATTTGTAACTGTGAAACTAATTTTCTTCCAAAATAAGACCCGCTCTGTCCATCATTTCAGGTAGCTGGTCAACAAAACTGAGAGGCATAATGTAAATAAAGCAACAATCTAAAATCAAACTCTGAGTCCCATATCTCCCACATACTTTGCTGTGTGGCTATGTGCAAGAACTTTACCCTCTGTAAGCCTGTCTCCTCAGAGGAAAGATACTAATCATTATCTAACATACAGAGATGTTTTAAAGAGTAAATGTTATCATGTATGTAAAGAGCATTTTGTAAAAGTCAAATCATAGATTCAGTCATTATTGCTACTATTATCTTTATTAATTTTTGTGTTGTGAGTTTTTCAAAGGATTTACCAAATGAGATAAACCATTACTTCAATAATCAAACCCCCCTGGAGCTTAACAATAATAACAATGATAATAGCTAGCATTTGACAGAACCCAACATGATTTGGCTCTACCTACCTATTTGATTTAATCTCCTACATCTTTTTTTTTTCCCTCACTCACTATTTTCCCACCACATTGATGTCTTTACACTTCCCACAGGACATTAATAACATTCTTCCCTTTTCATGAGCATATACTTCTCTCTCTGCCTGAAAAGTTTTCTCAGTTCTTTTTGTGGTTGACTCCTTCTGTGTCTTTCAGGTCTCTGATCAAGTGCCATATCTTTACAGAAAAAGCCTTTCTAAACAACCATAAGTAACATCACATGCATTTTACTCCTCCAGTCTGCCTCTAGTCCTTTATTCTGATATAGTTTCTGTATGGTACTTATATCTGATATTGTTTGCTTATGGATTATCTATATTCTCAGTTAGAATAGAGATCTACAAGGTCAAAGACTGTTTTTTGCCTTGGTTCACAAATGCATTCCAACACATATGGGAATTTGACAAAACCCAACATGATTTGGCTCTACCTACCTATTTGATATAATCCCCTACATCTTTTTTTTTCCCTGAACATTTGTTCAATGAATGAATTATACATTTATTGAACTTCATGTGCCAGGTCTTGTTTTACATGTAAAATTACATTTAATATTCAAAGTGATCCTGTGGGTTAGGTATCATTGGCCCTATTTTGCAAAAAAGAAAATTTAAGTTTCACAAGGTTAAACAAATTCGTCAAAGGTCACTCAGCTGTTAAGGAGGAGATCCAGGATTTGAACTTATGTAGTCTAATACTAGTGGCTTTGTTATTCTAGTGCCTCTTGAGTTTATTTATGGAGCACTTACTATATTGTGAACACAATGTTAAATGTTTTATGGGTATGATTTCATTTAGTTAACTTCCCTACTTTTATAGAAGAGAATCTTAAAATTTAGGTAGGTTATATAATTTGCCCCAGTCACACATGTAGTAATGGGCTATCCTTTACAAATTATACAAATAAAGATGACAACATTTCACCCTCATTTAAAGAATGCTATCTCAATTTTTTTGTATATTCTGACATAAAAATAAGGGTAAAATGAGTCATCTCGATGCTCTGGCCAAGTGATCTTCCTTTTTCAAAACTATATCTGTGCATGATTTTGGTCAGTGTTATGCATATTGCTATGAAGTTTCAGCTGCATTTTCACATATATTCATTTTTGTGAGAGCAACAAAGGCAATCCCCTTGCTTAAATCAAAGAGATGGTTTAATTGTAGCACTGAAACTAGGTTTCAGGTCTTCTGACTTTTGCTAAATTTCTAGTTACATTCTACTTAGGTCACTACAAAAGTTTTGAGACAGACTGTGTTATGGTCTATTATTTCACTTCCAAGAAACACAGTCAACAACATTCTTTCTGATTCACTCATGCAAGGCTCAACTTGCTGGGTTTATCCATGTTGCTGGGAAAGTTTTATTTGTTTCTATCCATACCGATTTAACGTTTCTTGATTTTTGTGTATATCTAAACTTTGTACCTTGTCCTCATTAACACCTTGCTTTAATAAACTGAGCTAATTGGAAACAGAATGATGTGTTTTAATCTGCTTTAAAACTTTCTCTGTAATATCAGGTAAATCTCAATCATGTCTCCTGCCCTTGTGTATAAATTTTACCTACTCTTTTTATTCACAATTATTTCACCCAAATTGATGATAGTATATCTATTTAAGGATAAGATTTTTGAAGGCAGAAACCAGGGGTAGCCTTTGTTATATACCTTAAGGATTCGAGTCCCATATACTATCTGGATGCTGGTATATACTAGATCAGTTATGTTATCTCCTCTAATCTACACTTGAAGCCCCACAAAAAAAGATACTAGTGAAACATGAAACACATGGTATTCAGACATAAAAATCACAAAAAGGCTTAGATACAGATTAACACACACACAGAGACAGAATTCCACATTTAAATTTATCCTTATTATCTTGGTCTGTTCAGTTTCCTTTCTATCAAGGGATATTCCCCAACAATCATTCATGATAAACAACAAGTATCATGGGCATTTCCACAATGGAATTTGCCAAAAGGAAAATGAATAATCGAGTGTTTGTTTAGCTACAGGGACAGACATGTTTTGCCATTAGCAGAGAGAACCTTGGCTAAATTAGTGAGAACCAAATGATTCCATTCCACTAAGCACAAATGGGAATCTTACCCATTGTTTAGTAGCCAAACAAATATCTGCATTTGTGTGAGTGCATTTCCATATTCAAAAGAAAAGGGTATTATGTGGGATACTTGCCATTATTCAGTAATTATGAAATGAACAGTCTCTGCAGGGCTTTGTATAACTAAAAACCTTTGTTTTAAAAAAGGCATGATTAATCTATACTTATTTCTAAGCTAAGTCCTCTTGTCTCTTGAACCAATGATCTCATTTTCACAGACAAGAAAATGAGCCTCAACCTTCACAACATTGGAATTACTTTCTGACTGGGAAAAAAATATTACCAGTCAGAACTTAAGCTTCTATCAGAGAAAAAATTGAATTTTTAAATAAAGTAAATCTTGTTTTGGACACATGGGGAGAATAGAAAAACAGTTTCCTGCTATTTTTAGTATTATCTTCCTATTTTTACCTATCGTATATACACGGTTCATATCAAATGAATGGATGCTGTATACCGGGGTCCTCAAAGTTTTTAAACAGGGGGCCAGTTCACTGTTCCTCAGACCGTTGGAGGGCCGGACTGCAGGCCCCCAGATGAGTTGGCTGCTAAACAGGACAGGGAGCGGTGGCAAAAACACCTGGCAGGCCGGATAAATGTCCTAGGCAGGCTACATGTGGTCCACAGGCCTTAGTTTGAGGATGCCCTTGTATACAGATAATTTATTTCAAGGATTTAATAATCCATTGAGCAGAAAAAGCACATGCTCAAAACCCATGTAGTCAAGGTCGCTTATCAAGTAAGGTTACTAAGAACAAAATAATCAACCAGTTAATATCCACCAAGATAATACATTTTGTGAGAGAAAAGAATAATTTACAATTGATATTCAATGGAAAAAGTCAGGACTTCTTGGAGGCAATTGCTAAATTTATTAAGCTGAATTGTAAAGGAATTCACAAACATGACTCAAAAGAGAGAGGGCATTCTAATTAGGGACTCATATTAGTTTACCTGTAATAGAGGAGGGCCCATGTGTGGAGAGTGATGAAAAAAGATGTTGACGTCAAGAGTTGCGAGTTGACAGAGGTCCTTAAAGATCAGGCAGAGGAATGTATATTTATACCTTTATATATAATAAAGGTAATAAAAAATACTTTAGTTTTATAAGAAAGGGAATAACATAATAAAGTAAATACAGACTATAGTGTGGTATAGCAGGCTGATACAGATCATAGAGTCTGAGAGTCTGAACTGTATTTGAATTCTGGCTCTTTCTCTTCTTCTTCTTCTTCTTCTTCTTCTTCTTCTTCTTCTTCTTCTTCTTCTTCTTCTTCTTCTCTCTCTCTCTCTCTCTTTTATTTGAAGTTTTGGGCTGGGTCTGAGTTTGAATCCACGACCTCTGGCATATGGGGCCGGCGCCCTACTCCTTGAGCCAGGCACCGCCATGGCTCTTTTACTTCGTAGTAACCTTGTATAAGTTATTGAACATCTTTGTCTCTCATGTTCCTCGACAGTAAAATAGATCCAATAATTGCACCAACTTCATAAGATTGGTATAAGAATTAGATGTTTTCATGTTAGTAAAATGATTAGAATAGTGCCTCATACAAAGTAACTCTTCAGTAACTATTAATTCATATTTTAACAGGGGTGAGGAAGAAATGATCTCTGGATCACTTATCAATCTAGCCATTCTTATTATTTTTATACCTTTTAATCTAAATCGTGTCCTTCATCCAAACCAATCAGTCTACTCATAGTTATCACTCACATTTTGAACATACTATTCCTGCTTCTAGTAGCCTATTCTTTCCCACCAATCCATATTAGTATTCTATTTAAAACTATGACATTAACCCTATTATGAAACTAACTGTTAGCCATCATAGGAAAGCTATAACCAAATTTTTGTCCAAGAATATGGGGAAAGGGGAGAGAGAGTGGAGGGGAGAGGGGGAGGATGGGTGAAGGGAGCGGGATTGCAGGGATCACGCCTATGATTTATCTTATAAGGGTACATGTGAATCTTTCTTAATGTGGATTATAAATGTTTTAACACAACAACTATGAGAATGACATGAAGGCTATGTTGGCCAACTGGATGAAAGTATTTCAAATTGTATATGGAAACAACACACTGTACCTCATGATAGTATTGATGTGCACAAACATAATTTAACAATAAAAATAATAATAAAAAAAAACTATGGCATTTCTTAACTAATCTCACCTAGATTCCGTAACTCCTTCAGCTTTCTTTGTATGATACATGTGCTCCTGTCAATGTTCCTTGTTTAACTGTGGTTATGTTGATGATTCAATCCTCTCTCCTCTGTGCTGAAATCATCCTTCCAAAGATGGTTAACTTGACCAAGAATAGAAGCCAGAATTCATCAGTTTTATCTATGCAAATTTATGTGTTTTTTCCTTCAGAATCTAAATATTTGTATATTGTCATGTCAGCATGTATCTCTATTGCCAATTAGTCAAAGAGGAAGGAGAGAGCTTCCTGAAGAAAAGATACATAGAGTGTTTACAGTATGTAGGTATTGGGGTCAGATTGTCTGAGTTTATACCCTAACTGTTCTGTCGTCTGGGCAACCTGAAGCAATGTGATTAATGCTTCTGCACCTAGGTTTCCTCACCTACAAAATGGAAAAATAGTAAACTACTTCACATAAATGTTTAAAAAATTAAATAAAGTAATGGATTTAAAGAGTTTAGCATAGTTCCTGGCATGAAGAAATATCTTAATAATAATAACTATTCTTTCATTTAGTCCTAAACAAAAGCATAGAAGAAAAATCATTACCCCCACTTTATAGAACCACAGGAACTAATAAGTGCCCAAATTTAAATTTCAGCTGGGTCTGCTGTTATTCCAGTGCATTTCATCCTGCTACTCCTCTGAGTTTCCATAGCCTCTTTAGATATTTACAAGACTATTATTTTAGTAATTCAATTCAATTCAATTAGTAACACTTAATTTTTTCTTTACTTATGGTAAAGATCAACCCATTACACTAAACCATCTGGTTCAGTCACTCTTGTTTTTATGTGTCTTTCAGAATGAGGTGTTCTCTATGTAAAACCTATAGGTCAAGCATCCTTAAACTACGGCCCTTGGGCCACATGCGGCCTGCCTAGGACATTTATCTGGTCTGCCTGGTGTTTTTTTCTGCCACTGCCTGTCCTGCTTATCAGCCGACTCGTCCCAGGGCTGGCAGTCTGGCCCTCCACCGGTCTGAGGGACAGTGAACTGACCCTCTGTTTAAAAAGTTTGAGGACCCCTCTGAATGGAAAAGACTTACAATATGCAAATAGTATTACATCACTGAGGGAAGAGCCCTGATTTCTTATTTCCCAGAACAACTCTAAACTGAATATCAAGGTTTTATTTATTTGCATGTAATTGTGTGTATAACCACTGAATGTCCTCAAATCTAAGTATATATTTTGCAACAATTACTGTAACCCCTAGAAACTGGGCTTAAAACCCGACATTCAGTATATAGCCTATAGGAAAGTCACAGCACTGTTAAATCAATTACCTTAAAACTATTGCTTTTACAAAGCATGTGCAGTAGAAGACTGGTTTAACAAGGAGCTTTCTGAGAAAAAGCAGTCAATAATCAAATAAGTTTGTGAAGCACTACATGCTTTAAGTCTCATCTAGGAAATTCATAATGCTGTATGGTGTTAAGATTGTTTGGTTGCAAGTTAACAGAAATCAACTTGAGCTAACTTCAATCTAATAGGGAATTTATTGCAAGAATATTATGGTAATTTACAGAAATGGAAAGAACAGTTGAACTATCGAACCTCAGAAAGAAAGAATTAGGACATCTCAGCAAGAATTCATAGAGCGTCCTAAATGTTTATCCTTAGACCAGAATTGGCCAGGATGCATAAAATTTTCCAGGGAATAATATTATGAACTACAGTGCCAGAACACAGTGCATGGTAAGCCTTCAATAATTCTTAGCTATCCTCATTAAAGATTTTCTATGTAAATCCATTACAAAATAGTCTGATGTAGAGATTTTGTATGAGGCATAGAAATCAGCATTTTTGCATAACTTCTGCATGACTATGAATTTGAGCCAGACTTGTGAGCCTCATCTAATGCACACTATTAAATGACACAGATACCAGTGATACCCAGGTTCTTTATCTCTTCACTCAAAATTTTATAAGGAAAATTACTCTAATTTGACCCATGAGGTTCAAATATTTTATTTATTGACCAAAGGGCTATGAGCAGGGAATCAAACACACTTGACAGCAGAGGACATATTTATTAGTAATGGGGCAAGATATGGTCAGAATATTTGTGCCCCCCCACCCCAATTCACATGTTAAAACCTAATCCCCAGTGTGATAGTACTAGCAAGGAAGGACTTTGGGGAAGTGATTAAATCATAAGGGTGTAGCTCTCATGAGGGGGCTAGTTCCCTTATGTAAATTGACTGAAGAAGCTTGTTAGCTTCTTTTGCCACACGAGTACATGCAGAAGGCACCTTTATGAGGAATGGGCTCTCACTAGACATAGAATCATCTGACACCTTGAGTGTGGACTTTCCAGCCTCTTAAAATTGTAAGTAATTAATTTCTATTGTTTATAAATTACCCAGTCTAAGAGATTTTGTTATAGTAGCCTGAATAAATTAAGATAAAGTGATTCTCAAAGAGCATGATATTTTATACCTCTAGAAGTAGCTGCTTTTAAAAACATTCTAAGAATTGCTTTTTAAAGATATCTGTTTAAGTTTTGTTGACACAGCCTTTACCTAAACTCATTTGATCACAAAATCCTATTTTTACCCAACACTTAATAATATTGAGAACAAGTAATCTACACAATGCACATTGGATAATGGTTACTAAATTAAAGCTAGTATGGTCTTTTCATCTTCCCACATTTGTGTTTCACCTGGCTTTCAAATGATTCTTACATAGTTTCTGTTTCAATATATACAGCAGGTGACTCAACTTCACAGTTTTGAAAGATTCTTTTGTTTCTCAGCTCACTAACTCCTGAGATGCTCTGTAAGAAAAAGTACAGAGGGATTCTATATAATCAAATAAGTATGGCAAATATTTCATATACACTTTTAAATTTCACAATGCATTTAATCCTATAAAAGACTCGTAGAACACTTGTAACAAAGACAATTCTTTAACTTTGTCTAACCTAACATTTCTTGAACTTACTTCCTAGGAGGAACTAACTCCTACCAAAAACGCCCACTTGCAGCAGCAGAGTAAAAGCCTGGGAATTAAAAGTCTATTCATGCTTCTATTTCTTCCTGCTTGCATCTTACTATCTTTCTGGTCTAGGAAGAACAATCATTTTAGAAAGAATAGCACCACAGAATTTCTGATCTGAAATTGACACTGTTCAGCTATAACTTAAGGAACCTCTTTCTAACTTATTTTGCCTTTTCCTTTATTATAAAGACAACAAAGGTTATAACATATTCTTCTGACCCAATTAAATACTATGTCAAAAGTACATGGTATGAAAGGCGTGTTCACATCAGCAATCTGGTTCCTTGCAAAAACATGAAAACAAACAAACAAAATTCACAAACTTTTGTTTTATTTTTACAACATCTAAAATTGTTTTCACTTAAATTCAAAACTGAGTAGCTACAAAATTGTATTGAACACAAATCAAACAAACCTATGTCTGGAGCAATGCATAGGTTATATACTTATCTTATGCATTGGTCTCTCTAGTGTAACCCTTAAATGGATAATACTTTCTAAAGAATTTTTATGTATTTCAAACAATAAATATAACAATTTACAACAGGTGTGTTCACCTATAGAATTTACTTCTTATTACATCTGTATTTGACATGACTGCCATTGAGTTTCACACATTTACAGAGCCAGACTACTGCACTGCTTAGTTTAGGGTGACTTGAGTAAGTTTGGAGGATGAGCAGTCAGTGCTCCTAAGAAGAAGAACTAACTGGGTCACCATCAAACCTTTTCCTTTGCATTTTTTTTCAGAGAAAGATCATGTCTATGAGAGTTGCAAGAAATGGGAAAGATAAAAATATCAGAGCAAAATCAAAGCAAAATTTGAGACTTAGCTTTCTAACATAGGTCAACTATTCACCAAGGCTTGACAAAAAAGAAAAAAAAAAAAGAAGAAGAAGAAGAAGAAAGGAAGGAAAAGAAAAAAAAAATGATGCCAGGGATTAATAGGCATTTTACTACTGTTATTTTAAATAAGGTCAGAAACCAAACACAAAGAGCTCAGCTCAAGCTGTCTGCCACCTGTCTGGGTCTGGCTTCATGAAGCTGCCACATATTCCCTGGTGGCTGCCCTTCATGACTACCTAATGGGTTAACCAGCCATCTGTGTCTCCTGCCATCACTAATCAGGACAGTACACATATCTATTGTCCTTGGGCTTCAGGGCTCTTACAGTATTATGGTTCTTGTCTGTGGCTTATTGCTAGGAAAGGAAAGCTAGGTTGGTTTCATGGAAACATTTTGAAACTCTCCTTTCCTCTCCTTCTGTGATCCTCTGACAGCTTCTCAGCTCTTTCTATCCTTCAGTGTCCCTCATTTGATTTCCATTTAATCATTAAAATCATCATCACCAAGCTGTCTTTCTCCAGGGCTCCATCTGCTTTGCTTTCAAATTCCACATGCTCTGGGACAAAGCCCCCCCTGAGAATTCCATTTTTTTTTTTTTTTTGCAATCTTCAAGACTTGAGTTTGGCTGTTGCTGCCTCTTAATAGATAGGGAAGCCACAGCTGTTTAGCCTTGATGAGGGAAACTGTACACATATACACAGACAGACATATTAAAAATTGGGCAATAGTAAAAATGAGAGAAAACATAGTGGAAAATTTCTTGGAGTTGCAGGTTCATTCTGATAGCTATTTAAAATTCCATTGAACAAATATTTGCTGCACATATTACATAAGTAATACAATCTAAAGATACAAAGATAAGTAAGTAATTTATAGACCCAGCCATGTAAGGTGCATATACTCTAATCTAATAGGATGTCAAAGTGTTTCAGTCATAATGTTATATTTAAAAGACAATGAATAAATTGGAGAAGCCATCTTCATACTAATGTTGAGAGTATCAGAAAGAGGAAATAATATATGATAGTGTGCTTTCTATATCTGATTATTTATTTTTAGTTTTTTTCTTATTTCTTAACATCCTTACATACAGGATGTTAATCCTTTCCATGTAATTGTTAAATATCCTCAGCAATGTAACTGAAATAATGTGTTTGCTTCACCATACAGCCTTTCCTTTATTGAGAAATTCTAGCTCTAATTTCTTAAGTTCTTTTCTAACATTACAGAATATTTTTAATTATAAGAACAGAACTTTGGTTATAATCACTGTAGCAATTCAACTCTTATTTCTCTTATGCAAAAAGAAAGGCAATACATTTATTGCATGTGAAAGTCTTTTACCTGGTGAAAGGAAAAGAATGTTTTGATTATAGTAATTCAGTCTTTCACTAGTACTATTCAGTTTTGCTACTATTCTTCATCCCAATATTCAAAAACTAATTAAGGAGTCTTAATTATTACCTGTCACATGCTTAGAATACATGCCAAACAGTCAATTAAGTGTCTTAAAAATACCTCATCCTGCTGTTTTCTATCTCTCTATATGTGTAGTATTTATCACTGACATCTAGGTAACTCAGCCATGAAGAGAGCCTAAACTAACTAGCAAGTATCAGTGATAATGGAAGTTGAATAAATACTAGGTGATAAATTTTAATAGCATAAGGATAATAATACATTTGAAAAGAACCCTGAGACCTGTGAAATAATTTGGGTAAAATAAAAAGCTCTAGTTTTATCTAAACTACTGATTTAATATTGGTAGTGCTTAAAATTATAATCAAGTTATTCACTCTTGTCTTCATTTTTCCTGTTTCCCTTTCTAGTCACCCACATACATGCATTCCCAAGATTCCTTTTAAGGATGCAATCATAAAGACTAAACTATTGCAGAGAGCCTCTTTCTTGCCTAGAAAGTTTTTTCCTACTGAAATTTTCAGCTCAAATTTCCCAAGTGGTTTTCAAGCACACATTTAGTATCAGTGCTTTTGGATAGAAAAAGTAAACTACTCTGCTTTTTAAAGTCTGCCTGCCTCAGATCTAATCACCATTATTAAATGTACATATATGTATATATATGTGTGTGTGTGTGTGTGTATTTAAGTCCACTTAGTCACAAAAGAGGAAAACAAATAGTAAACATGTGCATATATGAGATATTCCCTGGGGACTTTCAGAAAAACTTAAACATAATGGCAATTTATAAAGGCTCTTTAAACACATGTATGGAAAATGTTTGAGCTCACCAGTAATATAAAGGGTATACATTAAAACAAAGAAATAGGGAAGTGGAACATGATGGTGCATGAGAAGGACAATTAGCTCAGCTCTCCTGAAACAACAGGTGAGAGTGAGTGGGCGAAATCATTCCTGGCATGGAATATTGATGTGGAGTGGCAGTTTGGGGTGGATAGTGAGGTGGCAGATTGCTCGACTTGGCATATAATCCAGAGCTGTGGAGACTGCCAGGAAAAAGTTCTGCCCCACAGCTGCTGCAGCTGCCACCAGCAGCCAAGGCAATCAGCCCCACCATGGAGGATTGCAGTTCCCAGTTCATGGGGAAACAAGGTAGTGTGTGGAAAGATTGGTGAAGTGTGGACTCCAGAGCAGAATTAGGTGGTCAGAGTGGGGTGCCATCTGGTGTGGCACCACCACGGATAGGTGGCAGGAGAGACACTTGGACAGGAAAGATCCCAGATAGGAAGAGGCCATTGTTTTGGAATCTGGGAGATGCTGGTCACTGCAGGCATCTTTCTGCATGGGCCAGGTGCAGCAATTTGAGTTTCACCCGCTAAGCAGAACTGGCCCACGGCATCCCACACTTCATGGGAACTGTTGTAGGGAGAATTTGGAAAACCTATCTGTGAAGAGTTTTTGAGATTGATGGAATCAGCAGTTCGGCAGAATCTAGGTGCCTAGTGGGTAATCAGGCAAACACCAAGAACATTTAAGCCGGAAGATAAGTATAAGCCTGGGAACCACTCATGGTCCCACCTGGTGTCCAGAAAGTATATTATAACATAAATATATTCCTACTAAAGTTGATCCCTATGGCATATATGTAGTTGTGTGTATATATATATATAGTTGCCATTTTTTCTCTTTGCTCATTCTTTTTGTTTTTTTCTTTTTTCTTTCTTGTAGGAGTTATTGTTAATTAAAAAAAATTATTCTTATTTGTTTTTTTTCTCTGCTTTCCCCCTCCCCCCTTATTTTTTGGACAGAGTCTCACTATATCACCCTCAGTAGAGTTCTGTGGTGTCACAGCTCATGGCAACCTCTAAGTCTCTTGGGCTGAGTGGTTCTCTTGCCTCAGCTTCCCAGGTGGCTGGGGCTGCAGGTGCCTGCCACAGTACCTGGCTGTTTTTTGGTTGTGGTTGTCCTTGTTGTTTGGTGGGCCATGGCCAGGTTTTAGCCCACCAGCTCAGTTGTGTGTGGCTGGTGCCCTGATTGCTGGGCTATGGGCACCAAGCCATCCCCTTCCTCTTATAGTGGCTGAGAGTGCTTACATGAGCAACCATGTGTGTGTGTTTTTGTTTTTGTTTTTGATTATTTGTTTGTGTGTCTGATTTTTTTTTGGGGGGGGTTGTTCATTTTGTTTCAATGTGCCTTGTGTTCTGCTAAAACCTCAGGTTGACTATTTTCCCTAACTCCAATTTTTATATGCAACAAGAGAAAAGGGGTGTAGGGGATGATAGCCGACTGAAGCCAGCTTTCAATAGAAGCTCCCATCCAGAAGGAGAGATAACAGCCAGAAAGAACCCAACAAAGCTGAAGTATGGGAGCTGATCTGAGAAAAGAGATTGATAATTGCACACCTCGTCTGCTGAGGCAAGCTGCAACACCAAAGAAACAAATTTCAGGTACAGGAACCACCCCAAGAAGAACACATGTCCATCCCCTATTCCAAGAGAATTGCTTGCTTGCTTGCTTACTGTGAGAGCTCTACTAGTGAGTGGTGAATCTGAGGTCCTCTTCTCTCACCCATGGGACCAAGTTGCTAGAAGCTGGAACTTTTTCTCCAGAGAGTCCCTGCTGTGGGCCTGGCCATGCTCTTGTCTGGCATGACGGTTGAACAAATATTTTCCCTGCCACTTTGAACTTCCAATCTACCCTTCCCCCTGGCCTGGCAATCTAGAAGCCAAACACCTGCAGAGACCAGAACATTCATGATTCTTTCTTAAGACTGAGCATTGCATGGTCTGAGGTAGCACAGCTACACTGTAATTGTGAATCTGGTAACAGTGCAGAAAGGCACGGGGGAAAGGTATCTGGCTTGGCTCTGAGAAAGAGCAACTCAGCAGCAGGAGGAGGCTTGGGTCTCCACACAATGGGGGAGGAGGCTCAGGAACTGCTGAGGTGTGGGAACCCAAGTGGAGACACCTCCCACCTAGCAGCAGCATTAATAGAGTGATCCTGCCAGGGTAAAATTTTGGAAAGACACCTCCCTAATTATGTGGACTGTAAGAGATAAGCACCCCTTGCTCAGACATGTCAGTTTGCTTCAATGTACTCCTCCAGTAGATTGATTCTGAGAAAGATTTCTTTGAAGATGGAGCTTCTGCACCTGCCTATAGATATGCAGAAATATGCAGAAAGACTCTCTTGGTTAGAAATTCTGGAGAATCAGCCAGGGTGTAGCTGGGGGCAAATATGCCTGTTTTTGAGCGTTGGGTTCTGTTCTCTGCCTTCTCCCTTCATTAACATTATAATCTCTAGTTTTGGTTTGGGCTGGCAAGAACAGACAGTCAGTCTGCTTTATATTTTTACTCTAAACAAAATCAATTGTATATGTGTTCCTCAGCCTTCACACTGAATTGTAATCTTAATGGTAACTTCCTAATGTTACTTCACTTCTTTGTATCTGTGTTAAATTCTTACTGAATGTTTGAAAGTATATAAGATAATCAGTAAAGTTAAGCCGGGCCACCTACCAGAGTGAGTCTCGGCCTCCCTTCAAATCAATCATCCTGTCTGCAGTTTCTTCTCCCTGCGTCTCTGATCAGAGGGCTCCAAAGAACACTTTCAGTGGACTGCCAGAGGGAGCTAGATCTTGCATTGCAGGGATACCAGAGGAGCAGAGTGGCAGGGACAGAGGCATGGCAAACATTTGCTGTGAAAAACATTTGCTGTTTTGTTAACCTCTGGTTTGGAATGAGCTCAGGTGGAACACTCCTCAGTTTCCATTGAGCATCCGAGGTAATCAGACTTTAAATCCCTCAACTGGATAGTGGCAGAGTGTGGTCACTTGGCTGACAAGGCATTGACTTCCCTCTGACTCTGCCAGGCCCAAATTCATGGCACATTTGTTCATTGGAGGGAACTGGGCCATGGGGCTATGAGTGCCTGGGTGTGAAGGAGGTGCAAGATGGGGAAGAAGGCACCAGCCATCCTGGACTATTTTGCTGGGTAGGCCTTTCTGAGTCAACAGAGCATCAGAGTGATTTACACTTCAGCTGCCAGTGGACCTCTGCTGCCTGGATGCTAAGGACCTTTTGAACTCTCCCACCTGATCAGTGTTTGTGTTGAGTGGAATAATTGGTTTGTAACTCTTGATCCAGGCCAATCACTTGGGGAATCACCAAGATTGTACCCTGGTTTTGTTTTTGTGGGAGTGTGGGATTCTCCTCTTCCAGTTGTCACCTGTGTGTGTGTGTGGGTGTCTTAGTTGCTTCTATATCTTCACAGCTGAGATTTCAACCCCAAATTCCTGACTCACTAGGATTGGACAGAAACTAGCTGAATACAGGCCAGAGCCATCTAGCCCCACCACACCATGCAGGTCCCCAGAGTTTCAGGTTATAGTACTGAATGGGACCTTTGTAAAGCTCTAGGGTAATAGCTACAATCAACAGTCCCAGTTCTTTGGTAAAGGGCTGGTTAATTACAACTCCAGGAGCCCTGAATCCAATTTCATGTTACCAATTTCTATAGCTAGATGGTGAAAAATAATCATGGGGCAGAATCAGCAGAAAAAATATGATCTGGCAACATGAATAATCAAAGTAGATCAACTCCCCCAAGGAATGACATAGGAGACACAACAGAAGATCCCATTCATAAACAAATGGCTGAGATGTCAAAAATCAAGTTCAGAATTTGGATGGCAAATAAGATTAACAGAATGGAGGTAAAGTTGGAATTAGAAATTCAAGGAATAATTCAAAAGTTATCTCAAGAATTCAGTGAATTCAAAGATAAGTTCAACAAAGATTTTGACAAATGGAGGAAGAATTTATACCCCTCAAACATCTAAGAAATACAGTAGAATCCTTCAGCAACAGAATAGAGGAGTCAGAAGAAAGGATCACTGACATTGAAGACAAAGGTCTTGAAAGCTCCCAAATGCTAAAAGAGGAAGAGAAGTGGAGAGCAAAAATGGATCATTCCCTGAGAGAGTTCTGGGACCATTCCAAAAGAGTAAACATTTGCCTCACAAGAATTCCTGAGGAGAAGAGGATGTTCTGAAAGGCACAGATGCTCTACTCCGAGAGATTATTGAGGAGAACTTTTCCAACATGGCAAGAAATACTGAAATTCAGATAGCAGACAGTTTCAGAACCTCAGCATGACTCAATCCAAATAAAACATCTACTAGACACCTTGTAATTAACTTTGCCAAAGTTAATATGAAGGAGAAAATCCTGCAAGCAGTCAGACATAAGAACATCATAACCTACAAGGGGAAGAATATGAGAATGACTGCAGATCTCTCTCCTAAAACTTTTCAAGCCAGAAAAGGATTGTCATTGACTTTCAATCTCCCAAAACAAAACAACTTTCAGCCCACGATAATGCATCCAGCTAAACTGAGCTTCATTTATGTTGGAGAAGTTAAATAATTTAATGACATATACACATTGAAGAAATTTACCATAACCAAACCAGCTCTTCAGGATATTCTTAGACCCATGTTCCATAATGACCAGCACAATACTCTACCACCAAAGTAAACTCACTCTGAAATTCTTGACCAAAACCCAGTTTCCACAGTGGTGAAAAGATTCAATATGTCCACTGGACTTTTGAAAAACTTGACACACAAAATACTACCAGGGTTATCATCAATACTCTCAATTAATGTGAATGGCTTAAATTGTCCACTTAAGAGGCATGTGCTAGCTGACTGGATACAAAAACTCAGGCCAGATATCTGTTGTATACAAGAATCTCATCTTACCTTAAAAGATAAATATAGACTCAGGGTGAAGGGATGGACATCTGTAATCTAGGCAAATGGAAGTCAGAAAAAAAGCAGGGGTGGCAATTTAATTTGCAGATACATTACACTTTAAACCAACAAAAGTAAGGAAAGACAAGGATGCTCACTTCATATTTGTTAAGGGAAACATTCAACATGATGAGATGTCAATTAGTAACATTCATGCACCTAACCAGAATGCTCTTCAATTTCTAAGGGAGACCCTAATAGACATTAGCAATTTAACATCTTTCAGCAACATAATAGTTAGAGATTTTACACCCCTTTGGCAGTGTTGGATAGATCCTCCAATAAGAAACTAAGCAAAGAAATTTTGGACTTAAACTTCACCCTATAACTATAGAATTTAACAGACATCTACAGAACGTTTTATCCTAACAAAACTGAATACACATTCTTTTCATCTGCCTATGGAACATCCTCCAAAATTGATTGCATCTTAGGTCACAAGTCTAAACTCAGAAAATTTAAAAGTATAGAAATTATTCCTTGTATTTTCTCCAATCATCATGCAATAAAAGTTGAACTCACTAATAACAGGTATCTTTATACCCATACAAAGTCGAGGAAATGAAACAACCTTATGCTGAATGATAGCTGGGTCATAGATGAAATTAAGAAGGAAATTGCCAAATTTTTGGAACAAAAAAATAATGAATACATAAATTACCAGAATGTGTGGGATATTGCAAAGGCAATCCTAAGAGACAAATTTATAACACTGCAAGCCTTCCTCAAGAGAACAGAAAAAGAGGAAGTCAATCACTTAATGGGACCTCTTAAGCAACTGGAAAAGGAAGAACATGCCAATCCCAAACTCAGCATAAGAAAAGAAATAACCAAAATTAGAGCAGAATTAAATGAAATTGAAAAAAAAAAGGATTATATGACAGATCAATATATCAAAAAGTTGTTTTTTGAAAAATTCAGCAAAATTGATAAACCTTTGGCCAACCTAACCAAAGATACAAAATTAGAGGCCCTAATATTATCAATCAGAAATGAGAAAGGTGAAATAACCACAGAAACCTCAGAAATTCAAAGAATCCTTTATGAATATTGCAAAAAAAATTATTCTCAGAAATGTGAAAATCTGAAAGAAATTGACCAAGACTTGAAAGCATGCCAACTTCCTAGACTTAATCAGAAAAAATTGGAAATGGTGAACAGACCTATATCAAGTAGTGAAATAGAATCAACTATATGAAATCTCCCAAAAAAGAAGAGTCTGGGACCAGATGGCTTCACATCTGCATTCTACCAAACTTTAATGAGGAACTAGTACCTATGTTGTTTAACCTTTTCCAAAACATCCAAAAAGGAAGGAATACATTATAACACATTGTATGAAACAAACATCACCCTGATCCCCAAACCAGGGAAAGACCCAGCAACAAAAGAAAATCATAGACTAATATCTTTAATGAACATAGATGCAAAAATATTCAATAAGATCCTAGCAAACAGAATCCAGCAAAATATCAAGGGAATTATACATTCTGACCAAGTGGGGTTTCATCCCAGGGTCTCAAGTTTAGTTCAATATATGTAAAACTATAAATACAGTACATCACATAAACTAAATACAAAGATCATGATTCTCTCAATAGATACAAAAAAAGCTTTTGACAATATCCAGCATCCTTTCATGATCAGAACGTGTAAGAAAATATGTATAGAAGGGACTTTTCTTAAACTGACAGAGGCCATCTACAGCAAACCCACAGCCAATATTATATTAAATGGAATAAAATTGAAAACATTTGCACTCAGATCAGGAACCAGGCAAGGTTGCCCATTGCCTCCACTGCTTTTTAAGATTGTAATGGAAGTCTCTGCCATTGTAATCAGTCAAGAGAAGGTGATCAAGGTTATAGAAATAGGGTTTGAGAGGAGATCAAACTTTTACTCTTCACAGATGATATTATTTTTTACCTGGAAAAGCCCAGGGAATCAACCACAAAACTCTTAGAAGTGATCAAGAAATACAGTAGTGTCTCAGGATACAAAATCAATACTCACAAATCAGTAGCTTTTATATATATCAACAATAGTCAAGCTGAAAAAACAGTCAAGGACTGTATTTCCTTCACAGTTGTGTCAAAGAAAATGAAATATTTGAGAATTTACCTAACAAAGGATGTGAAAGATCTCTATAAAAAGAATTATGAAACTGTGAAAAAAGAAATAGCTGACGATGTTAACAAATGGAAAAACATACCATGCTCATGGCTGGGAAGAATCAACATTGTTAAAATGTCCATATTACCCAAAGTAATCTACAAATTTGATGCAATCCCTAACAAAGCACCTCTGTCATACTTTAAAGATCTGGAAAAAATGGTACTTCATTTTATATGGAAATATAAATAAACCTCGAATAGCCAAGACATTACTCAGAAATAAAAAGAAATCAGGAGAAATCATGCTACTTGACTTCAAATTACACTATAAATCTATAGTGATGAAAACAGCATGGTATTGGCACAAAAATAGGGAGATAGATGTATGGAACAGAATTGAGAACCAAGAGATGAACCCAAACCCTTACTGTCATTTGATCTGTAATAAGCCCATCAGAATCATAAATTGGGGGAAAGATTCCCTATTTAACAAATGGTGCTGGGAGAAATGGCTGGATACTTGGAGAAGACTGAAACTGGACCCACACCTTTCACAATTAACAAAAATTGAGTCTCACTGGATAAAAGATTTAAACTTGGGAGGCAGAGCAAGATGGAGGATGGGATGGATCTTTGACTGGAATCTCCTCACAGTTTCAGGTGAGAAGGGAGGGGGCTGGATCTTTCCCTGTGTCCTGTGCAGACAGGCATTGCTGGGTGTGCAGCAAGGTGGTGGATTGCTGGACTGGAATTTTAACCCAGAACTCCAGAGTCTAGCAGAGAAGTTTTGGGTCACTGCTGAAGCAGTGCTAGCTGCCTAGGCCGGTGGCCTGAGGCAGCACCAACCAACTCCTCTGCCATGGAGGACTGCAGTTCTGAATTCATGGGGAGTTGGAGTGTTTTCTGGAGAGTTCGTTTCCCAAGCATAATTTGGTGACCAGAAATTGGAACTGTTTGGACCCCGTTTGGAGAGGCAGGGGTCTAGGCAGCGGGCCAGAAAATTGAGGGGAAAGAATCCCATTTAGGAAACAGACACACTTTGTAATTATAGAGATGATGATAGGCACAGCCACCTTTTCCCACAGGCCAGGTGTGGTGATTTGAATCCCACCAGCAGGCAGCCATCCTGCACCCAAAACTACTCTAGGATATCCCACACTTCATGGGAACTTCTGCAGGGAGAACTTGTAAAACCTCCCAGTGAAGATTTTATCTTTTTTTTTTCTTCTGAGATTGGTGAAATTAACAGAAGGGCTAGGGTTTAGGAGGCAGAGTGTGATGGCAGACAGGATACAAGTTTTGCAGTTTGGGGAGTGCAGCGATCTGGTGAATTGCTGGATTCAGGGAGTGTGACCCTGAGCCACAGAGTCTGAAAGAGAAGTCTTTGTCCTCCCACGCTAAATCAGCAGGGCCAGCAGCAACCAGCCCCTCCCCCATGGAGATTACTGAAAATTCTAAGTGTGGAGACTGATGGGAAAAGTCTTTGTGCTGTGGTACTTAGTGCCAACAGGGGCAACCAGCCCCTCCCCCATGGAGACTACTGATAAGTTTTTGGACTCTGGTACTGAAGCGGAGAGCGCCAACAGCAACCAGCCCATTATCCATGGAAGATTACAATTTCCAGTTCAAGGGGAAACTAAGAGTTGAGTAGAAAAACTTGTGAAGAGTGGACTCCTGCACCGAATTTTGAGGGCAGTCAGGGGTGCTGTCTGGAACAGGACAGAAGAGGCTGGGTGGCCAGTCAGGAAACAGTAGGGTGACCAGACGTCCCTCTTTTGGTGGGACAGTCCTGCTTTTTAACAATTTGTCCCATGTCCCATGGTGTTTTTAAAAAGTCCTGATTTTTGGAAAGAATGCACAAACAGGCGGTAGAACAGGAAGGGAATATATTGTTTTCGGCTGCCATGTGGCTATTTTGCCAGAATATGAGTTTTATATTATTTTTGTTAATTTTATAATGTTAAACTGTTACAGTTTTTTTGTTTGTTTGTTTGTTTTTGAGACAGAGCCTCAAGCTGTCCCCCCTGGGTAGAGTGCTGTAGCATCACAGCTCACAGCAACCTCCAATTCCTGGGCTCAAGCAAGTCTCCTGCGGGCTCAAGCGAGTCTCCTGCATCAGCCTCCCAAGTAGCTGGAACCACAGGCACCTGCCACAATGTCTGGCTATTTTTTGGTTGCAGCTGTCTTTGTTTGGC
>NW_003852520.1:3037971-3040038 GCF_000181295.1 Otolemur garnettii
ATATGAATAATATTTTTGTTGGTGGTGCCCCTTTTTTTTTAATTATTTTATTAGTACTATTTTTTTTTTCTCTTTTCCTCTCCTTCTCTTCTTATGGTTGCTGAGAGTGCTCACATCAGACTACTAGAGTTGTTTTGTGTGTGTGTGTCTGTTTACTTGTTTCTGATTGTATGTGCATCAGTGTGTGCTTGGGTGTCTGGAAGCTTTTTTGTCTGTTTATATGTTTGTTTGGTTTTAACGTGTTTTATGCTTTGCTAAATCCTCGGGCTAGCTATTTTCCCTAACTCTAAGTTTCACATTCAATAAGAACATGGGGGAACGGGGGATGATGGCTGACTGGAGCTAGTTTTCAACAACATCTCCAGTCCAGGGGGAGAGATAATGGCCAGAAAGAACCCAATGTAGCTGAAAGAAGGGAGCTGAGCTGAGAGAAGAGAGAGATAAATGCACATCCTCCCTGCCGAGGTAAGTTACGATTCTAAGGAAATATGTTTCAGAGGGCAGAGACTTGGGTCTCTGCACTATGGTTGGAAACTCAGGAGCTGTAGAGGTGCATGAATCCAACTGGAGACACCTCTCATCCAACATCAGCATTAATACAGCAACCCTGCTGGGGTCTAACTTCAGAGAGTCACCTCCCTAACTCTGTGGTCTGCCAGAGGAAATCAGACATCACCTTATAGGGACCTCAGAGCTATAGAATAGCAGTGACAAAGCCAGTTGAGGGAGAATCTCTTTCGCTGTCTGGATATCCTCAGGTCTAGATTGACTTCAGGCAGAACATTCTTCAGCTGCCATTGAGTGCCTGAGACAGACAGCTTTCAGCTCCCTCTGCTGGCTGGTGACAAAGAGTGGTGACCGAGTGCAGGAGGCATTGACTTTACTTTGACTCTGACAGATATAAAGCCTTGTCACACTCGCTTATTGGGCAACTGAGTCACAGCTCTGTGGGGTTACCAGTTACTGGGTGTGACAAAGGTGCAAGATGGGGAAGGAGATCAACGTTACCAGACTAATTTATTTGCTCGATTGATTATTCTGACCTCACGGAGCACCGGAGCAAGTCATACCTGAGCTGCCAGCAGACCCCTGCTGTCTACTTCCCAGAGACGTTTTGAACTCCCCCATCTGAGACCAGTGCTGACTGGGACAATTGATTTGGATCTCTTGAACTGGGCCAATCACACGAGGACTATCCAAAGTGGTACCCTGGGTGTGTGGCTGTGGGAAGGGGTGATTTTCCTTTCCCAACTGTTGCCTGTGAGGGGGGGGGTGATGACTTATTTGCTGGTATTTCCCCACAGCTGAGACTTCAAGCCAGAGTAACTGATATGCTAAGGTTAGCCCCACCACAAAAGCAAGCCCCCAGTTTCTCAGGCCATAGCATTGTATGGGTCCTTGGCAAAGCTCTAGGGGAAAAGGTACAGACACCAGTCTCAGTCTTTGGGCAAAAGGCTAGCTAATCACTACTCCTGGAGCCCCAACCCCAACTTCTCCTTATCTGCTCACCTTGCCAAATGGTGTAAATTCAGCATGGGGTGGAATCAGTGGAAAAACTATGGTAACATGAACCAGAGTAGATCAACCCCCCAAGGAAGGACATGGCAGATACAACTAAAGACTTCATCCATAAACAGATGGCTGAGATGTCAGAAATCGAGTTCACTCTGGACAGCAAATAAGATCAACAGACTGGAGGAAAGGAGGGACTTAGAATTGCACATTATTCAAAAGATGTCTTAAGAATTGAACAATTTCTAACACATTCTATGAAGCAAACATTACCTTGATACCCAAACCAGGAAAAGACGAAACAAGAAAAGAAAATTATAGACCAATATCACTAATGAACATTGATGCGAAAATATTCAACAAGATCCTAACCAACAGAATCCAGCGACACATCAAACAAATCATACATCATGACCAAGTGGGTTTTATCCCAGGATATCAAGGATGGTTCAACATACATAAATCTATAAATATAATTCATCACATAAACAAATTAAAAAACAAAGACCACATGATTCTCTCAATTGATGCAGAAAAAGCTTTTGATAACATCCA
>NW_003852520.1:3043992-3045517 GCF_000181295.1 Otolemur garnettii
ATCTCAAGCAACTGGAAAAGAAAGAACACTCAAATACCAAACCCAGCAGAATAAAAGAAATAACCAAAATTAGAGCAGAATTAAATGCAATCGAAAACAAAAGGATTATACAACAGATCAATCAATTAAAAAGTTGTTTTTTTGAAAAAGTAAAGAAAATGGATAAACCTTTGGCCAACCTAATGAAGAAAAATAGATTAAAATCTCTAATATCATCAATCAGAAATGGTGAAGACGAAATGACAACAGACCCCTCAGGAATTCAAAAAATCCTTAATGAATATTACAAGAAACTTTATTCTCAGAAATATGGAAATCTGAAGGTAACCAACCAATACTTGGAAGCACTCCACCTTCCAAGACTTAGCTAGAATCAAGTGGAAATGTTGAACAGGCCTATATCAAGTTCTGAAATAGCATCAACTATACAAAATCTCCCTAAAAAGACAAGCCCAGGACCAGATGGCTTCACGTCAGAATTCTACCAAACCTATAGTGAGAAACTAGTACCTTTATTACTTAACATCTTGCAAAATACAGAAAAAGAAGGAATACTACCCAACACATTCTATGAAGCAAACATCACCTGATCCCCCAACCAGGAAAAGACCAAACAAGAAAATTATAGACCAATATGACTAATGAATATTGAGAAAATATTCAACAAGATCCTAACAAACAGAATCCAGCAACACATCAAACAACCTATACACCAGGTTTTATCCCAGGATGTCAAGGCTGGTTCAACAAATGTAAATCTATAAATGTAATTCATCACACAAACAAATTAAAAAACAAAGACTATATGATTATCTTAATTGATGCAGAAAACATTTTGATAATATCCAGCATCCCTTCACGATCAAAACACTTAAGAAAATTGGTATAGAGGGACATTTCTCCAATTGATAGAGTCCATTTACAGCACACCCACAGCCAATATCATATTGAACAGAGTTAAATTGAAATCATCTCCACTCAGATGAGGAACCAGGCAAGGTTGCCCATTGTCTTCATTGCTCTTTAACATTGTAATGGAAGTTTTAGCCATCACAATTAGGCAAGGAAAGACAATCAAGGCTATCCACATAGGATCAGAAGAGATCAAACTTTGACTCTTCACAGATGATATGATTGTATATCTGGAAAACACCAGAGATTCTACTACAAAGTTCTAAGAAGTGATCAAGGAATATAGCAGCATCTCAGGCTACAAAATCAACACTCATAAATCGGTAGCCTTCATATATACCAACAATAGTTAGCTGAAGAAACAGTCAAAGACTCTATTTCATTCACAGTAGCACCCAAGAAGAATATGAAATATTTGGGAGTTTACCTAACATAGGATGTGAAAAATCTCTATAAAGAGAACTATGAAACTCTAAGGAAAGAAATAGCTGAAAATGTTAACAAATGGAAAAACATACCAGGCTCATGGCTGGGAAGAATCAACATTGTTAAAATGTCCATACCATCCAAAGCAATATATAATTTTGATGCAATCCCTATAAAGTCCCACTGT
>NW_003852520.1:3045623-3062082 GCF_000181295.1 Otolemur garnettii
CCACTGTGATAGTTTAAAGATCTCCAAAAAATAATACTTAATTTTGCATGGAATCAGAAAAAACCTTGAATAGCCAAGACATTGCTCAGAAATAAAAACAAAGCAGGAGGAATCATGCTACCAGACCTCAGACTATACTATAAATTGATAGTGATCAAAGCAGCATGGTACTGGCACAAAAATAGAGGGGTAGATGTATGGAATAGAATAGAGAACCAAGAGATGAACCCAGGTATGTACTGTTATATGATCTTTGACCAGCCGATTAAAAACATTGAGTGGGGAAAAGTTTCCCTATTTAACAAATGGTTCTGGGTGAACTGTCTGATGACCTGCAGAAGAATGAAACTGGATCCACATTTTCACCACTAACTAAGATAGACTCTCATTGGATTAAAGATTTAAACTTAAGACATGAACATATAAAAATACTAGAAGAAAGTGTAGGGAAAATACTTGAAGACTTGAAACACAGAAGAATGAAACTGGATCCACACTTTTGACCACTAACTGAGATAGACTCTCATTGGATTAAATATTTTAAACTTAAGACATGAAACTATAAAAATACTAGAAGAAATTGTAGGGAAAATGCTTGAAGAAATCAGCCTGAGTGAAAATTTCAGGAGGAGGACCACCCGGGCAATTGAAGCAACATCAAAAATACACTTTTGGGACTTGATCAAACTAAAAAGCTTCTGCACAGCCAAGAACACAGTGAGTAAAATAAGCAGACAGCCCTCAGAATGGGATAACATATTTGTTGTTTATGTCTTTGACAAAGGTTTAATAACCAGAATCCACAGAGAACTCAAAAGTATTAGGCAGAAGAGAACAAGTGATCCCATGTCAGGGTGGCAAAGGAATTGATGAGAAACTTTTCTGAAAAAGACAGGCGCATGGCCTACAGATACGTGAAGAAATGCTCATCATTCTTAGTCATCAGAGAAATGCAAATCAAAACTACTTTGAGATATCATCTAACACCAGTCAGATTAGCCCATATCGCAAAATCCCAAAATCCCACTGATGCTGGCGTGGTTGTAGAGAAAGGGGGAACATTTCTACACTTCTGGTGGGATTGCAAAGTAAGATGTTCCTTTTGGAGAAATATCTGGAGAACACTTAGAGAACTAAAAATAGACCTGCCATTTGATCCTATAATTCCTCTGCTAGGTATATATCCAGAAGACCAAAAATCACACTGCAACAAAGATTTTTGTACCACAATATTTATTGCATCCCAATTCATAATTGCTAGATCATGGAAGAAGCCCAAGTGCCCATCGACCCACGAATGGATCAATAAATTGTGGTATATGTACACCATGGAATACTATGCATCCCTAAAGAAAGAATGAGACTTTACCTCCTTCACATTTACATGGATGGAACTGGAAATTATTCTTCTTAGCAAAGTAGCTCGAGAATGGAAGAACAAAATATCCAATGTACTCAGCCCTACTATGAAACTAATTTGTAGCTTTCATTGGAAAGCTATAACCCAATTATAGCCCAAGAATACTGGGAAAGGAGAGAGGGAGGGGAAGGGAAGGAGGAGGATGGGTGGAGGGAGTGTGATTGGTGGGATCACATTTATGGTTCATCTTATAAGGGTACATGTAAGTTTTTCTACATGTAGAATATAAATGTCTTAACACAATATATAAGAAAATGACCTGAAGGCTATGTTAACTCATTTGATGAAAATATTTCAAATTGTATATAAAAACAGCACACTGTACCCCATGATGGTATTAATGTACATAGCTATGATTAAAAAAAAAGAAAGATTTAAGCTTAAGACGTGAAACTATATTCTTTGAGAGAGTGCCAGAGAAACACTTGAAGAAATTGGCCTGGGAGAATACTTTATGAGGAGGACCTCTGGGCAATTGAAACAACACCAAAAATACATTACTGGGATCTGATCAAACTAACAAACTTCTGCAGAGTCAAGCACACAGTAAGTAAGGCAAGCAGACAGCCCTCACATTGGGAGAAGATATTTGCAGGTTTTGCTTCTGATAAAGGTTTGATAACCAGAATCCTTAGAGAACTCAAACTTCTTAATAAGAAAAGAAAAACTAATCCCATTTTATTGTGGGCAAGGGACTTCTACAGAAGCTTCCCTGAAGAAGATAGGCACATGGCCTACAGACACATGAAGAAACATTCATCATCTTTAATCATCAGAGCAATGCAAATCAAAACCACTTTGAGATATCATCTAACTGCAGTAAGAGTGGCTGACATAATAAAATCCCAAAACTACAGCTTTTGGCACGGATGTGGAGAGAAGGGAACACTTCTTCCCTGTTGGTGGGCTAATGTCCCTTTTGGAAACAATATGGAGAATACTCAGGGACCTAAAAGTAGACCTGCCATTTGATCCTGCAATTACTCTACCAAGTGTATATCCAAAAGACCAAAAATTACTTTATAACAAAGATATTTGCACCAGATTGTTCATTGCAGCTCAATTCATAATAGCCAAGTCATGGGAGAAGCCCAAAGTGCCCCTCAACTCACAAATAGATTAATAAGTTGTGGTATATGTATACCATGGAATATTATGCAGCCTTAAAAAAGGAGACTTTACCTCTTTTACATTTACATGGATCAATCTGGAACATATCCTCCTTATTAAAGTATCCCAAGAATGGAAGAAAAAATATCCAATGTACTCAGTACTACTATGAAAACAACTTACAATCACTCATACTTTCATATGAAGAATAGATCACAACTATGGCCCAGGATGAAGGAGGGTGGGGGGGATGAGAGGGGAGGGGGTAGGTCAGATCAAGGGAGGGTAAATGGTGAGATCACACCTATGGTGCATAATGAAAGGGTACATGTCATATCTATTAGTATAGAGTATAAATGTCTTAGCATAATAATTAAGTAAATGAGATTGAGATGCAGTATATATTAATCAGTGTGATGTAAATGCTTCTAATTCTATATGAAATCAGCACATTGTAACCCATAAATGCATTAATGTATATATGATCTATCTGTTTATGATTTAATAAAAATGTAAAAAATATTATTTTTCTCTGAGCAAATTATCAAGTACTTAAAATTACAAAAATGTTCTATGCTAGCAAAGCTATGTGTAAACAGGTTTTCTTATATATTGTCAGTGGAAGAGAATTTGATAAACATTATGGGAAAGTCATTTGAAAATAAGTTTTAGGATTCTTAAAAATGATCTTATTATGATTTAGTAATTTCACCTCTAGGACACAACTCTTTGGAAATCATCCTAAACATAATACATATATTTTATGCATATTGATCATCACACTGTAGCTTTTAACAGTGAAATGGTAGAGGCTACTAACAAACAAATTATCTGATAATCTATAGCAAATGTAAAAAATACTATTCAGCCATTGGAAATAATGTGTTTGAAGGCATAGAAATATGTGCATAATGAAGTATTAAATAGTAAAATAATATAAATGCATACTATGTACATGCTGTTTAGTTATAATGACTTAGAAAAGATAATATGTTTTTAAACATGCATTACAGTGTGATAAATATTAATACATTCAAGGTATGTGAAGCAGAGTCCAAAGAGAAGTCTCCCAGCTGGTCCAAGTGAATGAGAGAAAATAACATTTCAGTTGATACTTTAAGGGGGCATATCAATTGATGAGGTGAATTGAGGAAGAAAAGAAAAGAAGAGGGTTTCAAGCAGAGAGAACATTTTTGTAAAGGCTCAGAAACATAAAAGCGGAAACTCTGAGGAATTTATGATTGTCTAGTGTGGCTAAATAATTGTTTTAAGAGTATCAGATATGGAATTTAGAAAGACTACTCTGATTTCAGAGTAGAGAAAGAACTTGAGAGAAGCAAGACTGGAGACAAGGGATCCAGTGTTTATAGCATTTATGTACCATTTTTTCTAGAAAGAATTGAAGTTCAGCATTAGTCCATTTGAGTTTCATAATCCTGTACTAATTGTTGATGGTTGACTTCTGTCTGAGCTTTTTATTTTTAGTTCTTTTTGTCTGAGCTTTTTCAAAGGACACTAGATTATTTCAACTTTTCAGCTTCAGAACTTAATATAGAGGTTGTCAAAGAGTAGGTGGCTCAAGAAATATCTATAAAGGACTGATGGCAGAATTTTCTGGGAATAGGCTTTTTTTTATTAAACTGAACTGAGCAAGAATGTAACATAAAATGGCATCTCTTATGGTTGCTATTAAAATAGACAACTAAATTAAAAAAATGACTTTTTTTTTTTGACAGAGTCTCACTTTGTTACCCTGAGTAGAGTGCAGTGGCATTGTCATAGCTTTCAGCAACCTCAAACTCCTTGGGTCAAGCAATGCTCTTGCCTCAGCCTCCCGAGTAGCTGGGATTATAGGCACCCACCACAATGCCCACCCTATTTTAAGTAGACAAAAGGTCTCTCTCTTGCTCAGGCTGGTTTCCAAATGCATTGCTCAAGAAATTCACCTGTTTTGCCTCTCAAAGTGCTCGGATTACAGATGAGAGCCACCCTGCCCAGGAAAACAATAATAACATCTTTATTTAATAAATACCTATTCCCAAACATGGAAACAAATGACTGGCATCTCTATAGCAGTAGAGGCAACCAAAAGAGCCAGACACAAGTGAATGTTTTTTAATCAGCCACTAAAATTGATCTTTATGAAGGTTATGCCTGACATAGGAATGAATAACAACGATAACATATATATATGTATACATATATATGAACAAAGACTTGATGTAAAAATGGCTAAATTACATTGATAAGTTTGGTGACAGGATTGTCATTGTTAGAGAACAGAGATAATAAAATGCCTAATAAGAATGACAACACAAAAAGCGTGTACATATATGGATATTCCTCAACTTAAGATGGAGGTAAATCCTGATATGCCCATAATAAGTTGAAAATATTGTACATAAAAAAATGGTGTTTAATACCCTTAGCCTACTGACTATCATACCTTTGCCTACCCTACCTTAAATGTACTCAGAACACTTACATTAGCCTACAGTTGGGCAAAATCATCTGGCAGTATAGAACACTGTAGAGTGTCATTGTTTACCCTTGTGATCATGTTGGTTACCAGGAATTGTGGGTTGTTGCCACAGCCCAGCACCTTAAAAGAATAAAGATATTGCTTTCTACTGAATGCATACCACTTTAACACCATCATAAAGTTGACAAATTGAAAATCTAATCATTGCAAGTCAGGCAACTTCTGTAGTATCAAATGGAAAAAAAGATACAAATGTGTACATACTGTATAGCTGTGTAAAAATGACATGTGGTATGAATGGATAGGAAGACTAAAAAGAAATATTCCAAAATTACAATGAGGTAAAAAATTTATGAGACTGATTCTTTAAATACACAATTTGCCACCTCAGTCTAATATTTTTATAATTTGAGATCAATTTTTAAATCTAATCCAAATTAGTATAATTTAAAATTACATATTATCTTAAATTTAGTATAATTTGTGAAAATTCTTAGAGGTGACATATTCATAATTCTGGCATGATTTCTAGGGTGTATGAGGTACACTAGGTAAATGCAAAAAGTTGACATAATTAATCTGAATATATAGCTATAGCTCTTTAGATGTGATTTTATGATCAGTCTATTATGAACACATCCTGATATCATTCTACTCAATTTATGGCTTATTATCTGTGATATTTTGAGTCATTTCTAATGGTTAAATCTGCAACTAAGTAGTTTTCTAGTTCCTTCTCACAATAAAGACATTTACTGTCTGTATGGAGGTAAAATTATCAGGTAGGGATTTGTATAAATCAAATCAGGTTTTGGTTGAGAGGAACCACATCTATTAGCCTTGACACTAGAAATGATGATGAAGCCTCTTTGATTCTCATCTAAAAGAGAGAATTTACTTAACATTAAGCCTGGAACAAATCTGATGATTGCAGATTATCTGGTACCTTGGAGGAAGAACTGAACTGGTTTTACTGGTGTTGTAAGGAATGGTGATACCAGTTTGGCCCAGAGCTTAGTTTGGACTGAAATGACAGGTAGTCCATTAGAAACAGCGAGGTACCAGGTAAATCATGAGTTGAATAATTACAGGGACAAGACTCCCTTCTTCCACTTGTCCTCCACAAATTTTATATCCCATTCCTCTATAAATGGAGGTTTTTTTGGTTTGTTGTTTCAGCTCATAATATAGTTTATATAGTAAATCTCTCTTGGATTGTTATTTCCCTTTGAAGAAGTAAATATTGACAGGATTCCATCCACCAATGCGTGTGCATGGGACAATTAATATTTTCATAATTCAATTTAATTCTAAGGCCCTGTGCTTGGCACAGTTGGCGTGATTCACACTGAATATGTTCAACTAGCTACTGTATCAACTTTTCAAAGGGCAGAGCAATGTCAACTCTTTTTCTTAGATGCATAGTTGGCCGTTGCCATAAAACAGCAAGCTCAGAGATACAGAAAAATTGATTTGTTAGCTGTGGTAGAGTTTTAGCCAGGTCCAGTAATATCTTATTGCTTGAGAAGATATTTGATTTAGCAAATTAAGTATTTCTGCTATTCGCTTTGTTTTCAATTATCCCCTTCACCTCACTAAAGCTATTTTTTGTGTGTCTACTTGCCATTTATTCTAAGAAATTTACTGACATGAGGGTTGAACTGTATCCAGTAAACATAGCATAGGTATTAGAATGCTTATGAGCTAGGGTAAATTGCCAGTATATGTTATTGTTTATTACAGCTTAAAAACACACTAAAGAAATTTATCACTACTTAGATCATACCATTATTTAGGTTTCACCTTCCAACATCGTTGCATTGGTGATGGTTTCCAATATATGAACTTTGGCGGAAACATTCAAACTATAGCAATATCTTTGCCTAAATCAGTCAAATATATTTCTATATTTTACTGGTGGTTTATAAAGAGGCAATGGCTAATAAACTTATTGATTAGTTCTTTAAGATCTCTTTGACTAGAAATATACTAGTTAGCAGACACCTATAGCATGTTCTGAAGTTTTCCAATAAGACCTATCATTAATTTGAAATATTAATTCAGTTACCTACCATGTTATTCAGTCATACTTTACTGAATTACAAAGTAGCCTTGACATTTATACCCCCATATTCCAAAGAATATTCTCTCATAGAATAAAATATCTTATTTGTGCTGCTATTATTTTTCCAGTGGTTCCCCAATCATCTATATTCAAATATATTTACTGTTAGTTATTGTTATTTTTTCCTGTCTGTGCACTAAGACTTTTTTGTACCTGTCAAGTCCATTTGTAGCACAATAAAAACTACCATATCAAACAAACATTACTGAATTGTTACAAAGAAATACAGATACATATTTGAAAAATTTTTAAAGGACAGTTTCTTCTGTTATCTTGGTCCTCTCACATGGGTTGTTCTGTGATCCTATATAGTGACATAGTGACATTTAACTTGATTGGCATCTAAGATCACTTGTAGCACTGATGTGAGATTGTGGTCTCCAAGAATTGGGTTATGCTGTCTAGTGCAGCAGTTCTTAACCTGTAGGTCACGACATGAGGGCCATGGCATGAGGAAGGTTGAGAACCACTGGTCTAGTGTTTTATGCTGCTATAACAGGTTGCCACAGACTGGGTAATTTATATGAACATAAATTTATTTGACTCATGGCTTTGGAGGCTGGGAAGTCCAAAAACATGGTACTAATATCCAGCAAGGGCCTTTGTTGTGTCACTCCATGGTAGAAGGCAGAAGGGCAAGAAAGCAGGGGAGAGGGAAAGAGGGGGCTGAGCTTGTTTTTATAATATATCCACTCTTTTGATTTTGAACCCACTCACATGATAAAATTAATCCACTCTGAAATTATCTCTTGAAGGTCCCACCTCTCAATACTGTTACATTGGAAATAAGGCTTCAACATGTGAATTTTGGAGAACACAGTCAAACCACAGAAAGTACTAAAGGATTAAAGTGTAGTTCTCTTTTTAGTTTTTAACTTATTAATCAATGGAAAAGATACATTTACTCTATAGTTTCTATCATTTTTGTTGTTGATATTATTTATCAATAGATGATATTAAATTAAATGTATTTACCTAGTAAATACATGTAACTTCACTAATACATACCAGATTAAAGTATGTAGGTTTTAACTACCAATAGTAAAGCAAAGAATACACGAAAAGTTTGTCTTTAAATCATTTCAATGTTCCATAGAGGACAAAGCATGTAATATATCTTTCAAGTTTATGAGGTATAGAATCATAACATCACAGAAAAAAAAAATCTATACTTTCTGATTTTTTTTATTTGTTTTGAGACAGAGTTTCACTCTGTTGTTGCCCAGGTTAGAGTGCCGTGGTGTCAGCCTACCTCATGGCAACCTCAAACTCCTGCCTTAGCTTCTTGAGTAGCTGGAACTACAGGGACACACCACAACGCCCAGCTAATTTTTCTATTTTTGGTAGAGACATGGTGTCTCTCTTGTTCAGGCTAATCTTTAACTCATGAACTCAATTTACACTCCCACCCTGGCCTTCCAGAGTGTTGGGATGACAGGTGTGACCATATGCATGTAGTCTGTATTTTTCAATTATTATCTTATAAATCAACAACTCTCTTTTTAACTACATATGGTGGGCAGAACTAAGTAATAGTGACCTTCCATATTCATATGTATCTCAGTCATTGTTTTTCTTTTTTGTTTTAAACAATGTTAATGTAATAGCTAAATTTATAATGAGTATCTAGCATAGTCCTTATTTGTTTAGAAAATAAACATCTGTTTATTTCATTTCCCAAACCCTCTAAAATTGTGACGAGAAGGCAGCAGGAAAGGAATTGTTTAAGTCTGGTACCTTAGTCAGTTGTGTGGCTTTTTTTGGAGGGTGGAGATAGATTTGTAGATATAAATAAAGAATATATGGAGATATAAACAAAATAAAATACATTCTGGACATACTTGGAACAACCTTTAAATCACTTCTTTTTGACCCCCCATATATATTTGTTGCTTCAGTGGACATGCTAATCTACAGTTTATAAAAGTTGTTTTAATAATAATTACACAAAGTTATATATCTTAATAATTTAATTCATTATGTGTGTGTGTGTGTTGGTGTACTGGCCAGAGAAAAAATAAACACTTTTTATTTCCCAATATGTAACTATTTACTGTGTCATGATATCATGGCTCATCTGTATTGATTTCATAAGGATAGCTAATTTTAAACCATGGCAACTTCATTGAGTATGAAGACCTACTCCCTAACACAGAAGCAAGAAAACATAACCATGAACTTTCATAAAACAATTTCTAAAATGAGAAATTGCTTCTGTTGTTTTCTTAATATGAATGTCAATCTCATTTTGCGGTTCAGGAGTAATTGGATACTGTTTCAAGGACCTCCTTGGAGAAAATTCTTTTTGTACATTACTTGTATTTATAAGGTCACAGAAGTCTCAGGGCTTTTGTAAGTTATACTGTCTGATCATTTCTACTGTTTTTTATTAGACTGCTTAATGATTTCAGGGCAATAGCTCATAAGATCATAAATTAAATTATGTTGACATATCAGCATTACTGATGGCTTTGTTTAAAGTACACCAGGCAATTTTTGAGTGAAAAAAAACTCATGGGATCCTCTGATTCATCTTCGGGATGTCACCGAGTGACATATTCCACTAGATAATCTTTTCTCTCTGGGGCACCATTATGCTCTTTCTAAGATTCTACACAATGTTGCCATATACTAGAACTGACAATAAGTTGTGCAAAACTGATTTAACCAGTAATCATGAAGCAACCAGTTCTTTCAAACCTATGGAAAGTGTCAAACCTAATTTTTAACTTTTGATATTTTACAATAATTACATTAACAAATGTAGTATATTATTTTAAACAAGTTTATGTGTATATATGTGCATGTGCATATCTATTCAACAAGATATACTTCAGTGTTTCTCAACCTTCCTAATGCCACAAGCCTTTAATACAGTTCCTGTGGGTCATGACCCACAGGTTGAGAATTGCTGATCTACCTAAAAATAAGCTTATGCCAGATGAAATTGCTAATTGTTGCAGAAAGTTAGGATAGAAGTCATATATTCATTTGCTTTTGTGCTTTTTGATATAAAAATCTCATATGAATTCAGCTCCCTACCTATAAGAGCAAATATCATCTGGGGCACTGCCAATCTGGTCCTCTTGCCTGGCCCAGATCTTGCTAATGCTCAGCCTTTTGACCTGTATTTCCTTTCTCTAAAGATCCAGGTTTTATGCATTTTTTTTCTCTTCATGTACTATATACAATGACTATATTGGAAAAACAAAACATGAAGAATTTTATGCAAAGGCAGCCTTCATTTGTAGGTGTGAGTTGGATAAGTGCAAAGAGTTAATGTTAGAATCTGATAATTAGATACATTAATTTTAATTTCAGGAGAGTTTCATTAAAGACCAGTTATATTCCTGTTATTTGCAATAGAATCATGCTGTCTGAATGAAAGTTGATGCTTTTTTTCACAAATATATTGATTCTGTCCACAAATACATTATTGTGTACCTTCCATCTACCTTCCACTGCTTTAGTCTCTGATAATAAGAATGAAGCAACCAGATATGGCTCTTGCCATTAAGGAGACAATGTAAAGTAATTACTAAGAGCCTACATTCTGGAATTGGATTCAGATTCTATCTCTATTACTCATTGACGGTGTAGCCCTGGACAAGATACTTATATAGCTATGTGCCTCACTTTGTTCCTCTGTTAAATGGATTGATGAATTATTATTATGAGAAACAAATAATATAAAATATATACAATGTTTAGAGTAGTACCTTGCCCATAGCATATACTCAATAAATAATGGTTATTATTTTATAGAAGAGGAAGCTTACAATTAGGGAAGAACACATGTAAACAGATAATTATAGAACAATGTGATATGTGCACACCTACACCTGAAAAGTCAAAGACACCACAAAAGCCACAAAAAGACAACTATCCTTGGAGTGCAATGGGAGACTTCCTGAAGGAAGTGATGCTTAAGCTAGAACATTTAAGGGTCATTAAAGAAATTAGCTAAGTAGGAGGCATTGGGAAAGCAAGGGGACACAGGAAAAACAGCAGAATGCCAGAGAACAAGAATACATTCAGGAATTGGATAACTTGAAAATAAAAACTTTTCTTGTTATCATAACTGAACCATGTTTGTTCCTGATGATTTTATGTTTAAGGTCATTCTTTGTCCTTATACTGTTATGTAAATCAAAGTAATGTAATAAATTAAAGGCTTTATTTCAAACAAGAACAGTTATTCCTCTCCCCACTCCATCCCTTTTTTCTTTTTAAAGATCAAAATCTTTTATATGTGGCTTTCTTGACCACATATAAAAATTCCATTTACAATTGTACGTATACAATTTCCATAGTCACTACTTTATTCACCCACATCAACCCCCATATCTTCAGAGGGATTTTATACTTGGCTTGAGATGTTCACAAACTTTAAATCTGGCTTCAGCTAGCCAGTATTCTAGGATTCAACATGCACAATTTTCATAGAACAATTTTTACTAAAAAAAAGTAATTTCACAGGAAAGGTTTCCCTATTAAGAAGATCTGACAAAGGCTAAAAGTTGTGAAACACTTTTCTATGAAGAAAAATATGTTTCCTTGTATTTTTTATTTGCTGTAGAGTAAAAATGTCTAATACTGAAGCATTGTCCTTCACTCTGGATCTCCATTTTAAAGACCCAACACAAATACTAATACTTCCTGGCAGCTTAAGCAGGTCACAGCACAAATGAGCTCTGAGCAAGGTTCCCATGGTAAAGTAACTGTGTCACACTTCCCTATTTCTAATACATAAGAATTCAAATATCCTGAAAGTGAATGTTATTAATTTGAAATGGTATTGATGATAGATAGAAATTGGGAAAATATTTTTTTATTATGAGGTGCTTTTAGGTTGCAGCTTAATATATTCAGGTCAGATATTTTTGTGTGAATGTAGGTAAAAGGCAGCATTTTTATTTTTTTCAGTAAACCACAAGCTGATTTTGTTTAAAAAAAATAGAGAAAAAAAAAGAAAACAAGGGAAAGAGGGTAATCATTCCTCTCCACAAACTTGCAGTGTCACAGCCTTCCTTGTCAAACGCGAGGCAAGTGCTTCTTGTTTCATATGCAGTAGAAGAGTATGCTAGGTTGTGCTTGCATTGAATCCCATTGGCCCACTTCATCTTTGGAAAGAAATTTAACTTGAATGCTAACTAAAATCATCCTTATTCTATGCCAAAATTTAATACAGGGCATGGCATTTGGTGGTTTCATCTGGAATCCTTATGAAGCAGAGATTAAAAACAAGAATGATTCTTGCAATTCTTGCATGTATACTGAAAGATCAAAGGGAGAGTCTTAAATTGCAAGATAGATCAATTTTATCAGGAAACAACGGGGGTATAAATGTGCAGTAGCTACAAAAGGCTAACTATGCTCAAAATATGTGAACACATCAAATTCTTCTCAGCATTTTGGGATGAGAATCATTGGTAAAGTAACTACTTTGAGAAAATAGGAGAAAGTGCTCAAATTGGGAAATGAAACAAAAACAACCTGTATCTTCAAAATCTGAGAAAAAGAAAATGTTACAGAAAGTCATGTATGTACTACAGAAATTCCGAGTTCTTAACTTACCTATACTGAATTTTAAAGAACAGCCCTCGTACATAGGGTCAGAAGAGTTACAGAGAGTTATCTATGTGAATATAGGTATAACTACAAAGAAAGCTGTTTGAAGGCTTTTGCAAGTAACATCTAGCTATAGAGATTCAGTGAACATGACTGATGAAGACACTGATCTACTCAAAAGACTAGAAGTCATCCCAAACTCCACTTCTATCAGAAAGAAGGGAAACAAAGAAAAAAGCCATGATATGATGTCACTGCCCCAAAGTTAAATAATAACAATAAAGGAAATAAAGAAAATGGGTGGAAAAGCTACCTTTTTAGAACAGTTTTTAAAACGTGGAGCATCTTATTGTTCCTAACTTTCAGAAATTAGGTCTCATCAGAATCAAGATTATATATGTATGCTGGTCATGCTCATTCTAGCCTGGATCTTTGCATTTTTTCTTTTCTCAGCATTTGGTATAGTGCTGATCACTGGATGAGTATTCAATATCTTCCTAACAATTTAGTAATTAAAATTGATCTAAAAATTGATCAGAAATCTAAATAGAATTTTTAGATAATCACCAATAAAAGTTACAGATGTGGGTGGTGCCTGTGGCTCAAGGAGTAGGGCACTGGCACCATATACCAGAGGTGGTGGGTTCAAACCTGGCCCTGGCCAAAAACTGCAAAAAAAAAAAAATAGTTACAGATGAAACCAGTCAATAATTCCTCTAGGTCAAGCATAAATCTAAGCATGTTGTTTGCATTCTTAAGTTTCTAAAACTCACAATAATCCTATAAAATAGATACTGTTTTATAGTATCATCGAACAAGTGGGGAAACTGAAGCACAGAGGAATTAATTTTTCCAAGGCCACAGAAAATCTGAATTCTTATTCTCTATACCACACTGGAATTCTTCAGGGACTGGAAGTAACTAGAATTGAAGAAATGATAATCTGTATCCTAGACTGCATCAGAAAGAACCTGGAGCAGTCCACAGTGACACACTGGAATCCTGAGGTTGGGATTATATCCAAAGGGCTTTTAAAACAAGCTCAAAGAGTAGTCTAAGGATTTGGATTCCTCATACTAAGAACACAGAGCAACACCTTTATGATCTGATCAACTATCATGTGTATGTATACTTAGGCAAACATTTTTATCCCTTTGAGGACTTTCTCATCATCCAAAGCAACATTTGTGGTTACCCTAAGTGTTCTAATTCCTTATATTTTGGCAATAACAACAGCAAACTAATATTCTTCAAACACACAATTGCATGCAGTTTTAATCAAAGTGATAAAAGAACTCTCAAACCTATATCAGCAGTGGATTGGCTTCTAGCATTTTCTTTTTTTATGTTTATTGAATGACTTTTCTCTTTGTAGACCTGACTGAAAACAACTTGACTGTGGGACTATATTTTACTCACATGAAAATGTCAAGACACATAAAAAAGTAATAAAAACACAGAAGAAATACTGAGAAAATTTATAATACATGTTGGTGGGAGCCTTGTTTTTCTAATGTTCATTGTCTGCACATACCATAGATTAATGAAAGGCAAATAGAGTAGATATTTCTCATTTTTCTATACTTTAACAAATAAAGAGCAATCTTAAATGCTATTTATCAAAATGTAAACACATAATTCAAATGATAATCATCAATATTTTTCTGTTTTCCTCCATGGAAAGATAAATAAAATAAATGCTTTTCACTTCTGAATACTAAAGGGGTCCTTGAGTGCAATAACCATACCTTGTTAATCTTCAATGCCACAGCACTTAACACTATGGCTAGTTTTTATTATGTGTTCAAAATTTTCTGTTGAATTAAATTGTGAGGGTAAAAACTAATTGTCATAGAATCTACAAGGAGACACACATGAAGGCATATAAGCAATAAACACTGTGGATTTTAAATACAAAAATATAGTTATTTGCCTAGGATATGTACCAAGTAATTGAACCTGCTTGTTACTTAATCCAATCTACAGTCATTATTCTAATAGAAACATTTATCAGTTACCTTCTAGGTGCTAAAAAACAAACATGTTATTTTTTAAGATTTTCATTAGTTCTATGAAGTAGGTATTATTACCATCCAAAATGAGGTTCTGAGAGATTAAAGAACTTGCTGAAGGTCATACAATACATGGTAGAATTAGGATAAGAAATTTAAATTGGTGGATATCCAGAATCTATACAGAATCTATGCTCTCACCATCATTTATGCTATTGTCTGAAATTTTGAGCTGAGACATGTGTATATACCTTAAGAAAAACAAGCTCACTGTTTAAACAATGTCAATGAGGACTATATTCAGTATATCAAAAGAATAAAATATCAAAAAGAAAATGTGAAGTTTTATTAAAAGAGTTTTCCTGTGTCTGGAGATGATTGAATTGGTTATCACCCATACACAAAATGTTGTATGCAAAATTTTTTAAAACATGAAGTATTAAAAATTCAAGGGAAAAACTAACAGATTCTGAAAACAATGGATTCACTATAGATTATTTTGAAAAAGAATCAATAATCACAATCCATAACTGGAAAAATGCAGAACTCCCTGTATTTAAGGTCAACATAATATTAATAAAAACACTAATAAGAGTGGTGTCTTTTATTCTCTATATTAGAAAACTAACTAGTTGAATCCAAAGTCCCCTAGTAACATATCATTAAGATGCACCATTTCACATGTACCCTTGTAAGAGTGCATCTTACAAGGGTACATGTGAAATTTACTAGGTGTAGAATATAAATGTCTTAACACAATAACTAAGAAAATTCTGTGAATGCTATGTTGACCAGTTTGATGAAAGCATTTCAGATTGCATGTAAAACTAGCACATTGTACCTCATGATTGCATTAGTGTACACAGCTATGATTTAATAAAAAAATAAAAAAGGCAACATTTCTAGGAAAAATGAATAAATGCTGAGAGTGTGTGTGTGTGTGTGTGTGTATTTCTTGCTACTAGGCCAATTTCATAATTTTATCTGTAATATCTAAATATGCTTTTATTAGATTCTTTAATGTTTTGCTAAATTAAAAGGGAATGAGCAAAATGTCAAGACCCAACCTCTTTTCTTTCTTTATCTTGTGATGATAAAATGTTTTGTAAGATTTTATAGGTTTAAAACACTGCAACATTCTTTTTTTTTCCTTTTTTTTTTTATTAAATCATAGCTGTGTACATTAATACTATCATAGGGTAATATGTGTTGTTTCTATATACAGTTTGAAATACTTTTATCCAACTGGTTAACATAGCCTTCATGTCATTTCATTTTCTTAGTTATTGTGTTAAGACATTTATATTCTACATTTAGAAAGACTCACATGTACCCCCATAGGATAAACCATAGACATGATCCCACCTATTGCCTTACCTCCACCCATCCTCCCCCCTCCCCTCTCTCTCCCCTTTCCCCATATTCTTGGGCTAAAATTGGGTTATAGCTTTCCTATCAGAGCTATAAATTAATTTCATGATAAGGTTGAGTACATTGGATACATTTTCTTCCTTTTTTTTTTAGTTATTATTGTATTTTACTTTTTAAATTATTTTTTAAAATTTATTTTATTAAATCATAGCAGTGTACATTAATACTATCATGGGGTATAATGTACTGTTTTTGTATACAATTTGAAATACTTTCATCCAACTGGTTAACATAGCCTTCATGTCTTTTTCTTAGTTATTGTGTTAAGACATTTATATTCTACATTTAGAGAGATTCACATGTACCAT
>NW_003852520.1:3062389-3076432 GCF_000181295.1 Otolemur garnettii
GATGGGCACTTGGGCTTCTTCCATGACCTAGGAATTATGAATTGGGCTGCTATGAACATTGTGCTATAAGTATCTTTACTGTAGTGTGATTTTTGGTCTTCTGGATATATACCTAGTAGAGGAATTATAGTATCAAAGGGTAGGTCTATTGTTAGTTCTCTAAGTGTTCTCCAGATGACTTTCCAAAAGGGACGTATTAGTTTGCAATCCCACCAGCAGTGCATAAGTGTTCCTTTTCTCCACAACCATGCCAGCATCTGTGATTTTGGGATTTTATGATATGACCTAATCTTACTGGTGTTAGATGATATCTCAAAGTAGTTTTGATTTGCATTTCTCTGATGATTAAGGATAGTGAGCATTTTTTTTCATACATCTATAGGCCATGTGCCTGTCCTCTTCAGAGAAGTTTCTCTTCAAGTCCCTTGCCCAGCCTGAGATGGGATCACTTGCTCTCTTCCTGCTAATGCATTTGAGTTCTCTGTGGATTCTGGTTATTAAACCTTTGTCGGAAACATAACCTGCAAATATCTTCTCCCATTCTGAAGGATGTCTGCCTGCTTTACTTACTCTGTTTTTGGCTGTGCAGAAGTTTTTTAATTTGATGAGGTCCCAGTAGTGTATTTTGGATGTTACTTCAATTGCCCGGGGGTCCTCCTCATAAAATATTTGCCCAGGCCGATTTCTTCAAGCATTTTCCCTAGACTTTCTTCTAGTATTTTTATAGTTTCATGTCTTAAATTTATATCTTTATTCCAGTGAGAGTCTATCTTAGTTAGTGGTGAAAGGTGTGGATCCAGTTTCATTCTTCTGCAGGTCGCCATCCAGTCTGTCCAGGACCATTTGTTAAATAGGAAATCTTTTCCCCACTCGAAGTTTTTAATTGGTTTGTCAAACCTCATATAGCGGTAAGTAGGTGGGTTCATCTCCTGGTTCTCTATTTTGTTCCATACATCTACCTCTCTGTTTTTTATGCCAATACCATGCTGTTTTGATCACTATGGATTTATAGTATAGTCTGATGTCTGGTAGCGTGATTCCTCTTGCTTTGTTTTCATTTCAGAGTAATGTCTTGGCTATTCGAGGTTTTTTTCTGATTCCTATAAAACAAAGTATTATTTTTTGGAAATCTTTAAAGTATGACAATGGAATTTTAATAGGGATTGCATTAAAATTATATATTGCTTTAGGTAGTATGGACATTTTGACAATATTCATTTTTCCCAGCCATGAACATGGTATGTTTTTCCATTTTTTATAATTTTCAGCTATTTCTTTTTTAGAGTTTTGTAGTGCCCTTTATAGAGATCATTCACGTTCTTTGTTAGGTAAACTCCCAAATATTTCATCTTCTTTGGCACTACTGTAAACGGAATAGTTCTTCACTATTTTTCAGCTTGATTATTGTTGGTATATATAAAGGCTACCGACTTGTGAGTGTTGATTTTGTAACATGAGATGCTGCTGTATTCCTTGATCACTTCTAAAAGTTTTTTAGTAGAATCCCTGGTGTTTTCCAGGTATACAATCATATCATCTGCAAAGAGTGAAACTTTGGTCTCTTCTGATCCTATATGGATACTCTTGATTGCCTTTTCTTCTCTAATTGTGACGCTATAACTTCCATTACAATGTTAAAGAGTAATGGAGATAATGGGCAACCTTGCCTGGTTCCTGATCTGAGAGGAAACAATTTCAATTTAACTCCATTCAATATGATATTGGCTGAGAGTTTGCTGTAGATGGCCTCTATCAATTTGAGAAATGTCTCTTCTATGTCAATTTTCCTAAGTGTTCTGATCATGAAGGGATGCTTGATATTATCAAAAGCTTTTTCAGCATCAATTGAGAGAATCATATAGTCTTTGTTTTTTAATTTGTTAATGTGATGAATTATGTTTATAGATTTACATATGTTGAACCAGTCTTAAGATCCTGGGATCAAACCCACTTGGTCATAGTGTATAATTTGTTTGATGTGTTGCTAGATTCTGTTTGTTAGGATCTTGTTAAATATTTTTGCATCAATATTCATTAGTGATATTGGTCTGCAATATTCTTTTCTTGTTAGGTCTTTTCCTGGTTTGGGAATCAAGGTGATGTTTGCTTCATAGAATGTGTTGGATAGTATTCCATGTTTTTCTATATTTTGGGAAAAGTTAAGTAGTATAGGTACTAATTACTCTTAAAAGGTTTGGTAGAATTCTGACATGAAGTCATCTAGTCCCGGGCTTTTCTTTTTAGGGAGATTTTGCATAGTTGATGCTATTTGAGAACTTGATATAGGCCTGTTCAACATTCCCATTTGATTCTCGCTAAGTCTTGGAAGGTGACATAGTTCCAAGTATTGGCTGAGTTCCTTCAGATTTTCATATTTCTGAGAATAAAGTTTCTTATAATATGCATTAAGGATTTTTTTAATTTCTGAGGGATCTGTTGTTATTTTGTCTTTAATTTTTCTGATTGATGAAATTAGAGATTTTACTCTTCTTTTCTTGGTTAGATTGGCCAAAGGTTTATCTATCTTATTGACCTTTTCAAAAAACCAACTTTTTGATTTATTGATCTGTTGTATAATCCTTTTGTTTTCAATTTCAATTATTTTTGCTCTAATTTTGCTTATTTCTTTTCTTCTACTGGGTTTTGGATTGGAGTTTTATTCCTTTTTCTGTTGCTTGAGATGTCCTATTAAGTTGTTAACTTCCTCTCTTTCCATTTTCTTGAGGAAGGCTTGCAGTGCTATAATTTTCCTTCTTAGGTCTCCCTTTTCAGTATCCCAGAGGTTCTGGTAACTCGTATCTTCATTATTGTTTTATTCCAAAAATTTAGTAACTTCCTTCCTGATCTTGTCTCTGACCCACCTATTATTCAGCATAATGTTATTTAGCTTCCATGTTTTTGTATGAGTCTGCAGATTCCTGTTTTTGCTGAGTTAAACTTTTATTCCATGATGTTCCAATACGATGCATGGAATAATTTCTGTTATTCTAAGTTTGCTGAGGTTAGACTTGTGACCTAAAATGTGGTTGATTTTGGAGTAAGTTCCATGGGCCGAGGAGAAAAATGTATATTCAGTTTTGTTAGGATGGAATGTTCTGTAGATGTCAGTTAAATTGAAATGCTGAATGGTTAAGATTAAATCTAAAATTTCTTTGCTAAATTTTTTGTTGGAGGATCTATCCAACACTGCCAAAGAAGTGTTACAATCTCTGACTATGATGGAGCTGGGAGAAATCAAGTTGCTCATGTCAGTTAGAGTGTCTCTTATAAGTTGAAGTTCATTCTGCTTGGGTGCATAAATATTGATGATTGAAATCTCATCATATTGCGTATTACTCTTAACAAATATAAAGTGTCCATCTTTATCCTTGCTTACTATTGTGGATTTAAAGCCTATTGTATCTGTGAATAAAATTGTAATGCCTGCTTTTTTCTGCTTTCCATTTGCCTGATGTATAGATGACCATCCCTTCACCCTGAGTCTATATTTGTCTTTTAAGGTAAAATGGGATTTTTGTATGCATCAGCTATCTGGCCTGAGTTTTTGTATCCAGTCAGCCAGCCTGTGCCTCTTTAGAGGGTAGTTTAAATTATGGACATAGATTGAGAATATTGATAAACTTGCTATAATTTTGTGTATCGTGTTTTCCAAAAGTTCAATGGACATCTTTAATCCTTTCGCCACTGTGGAAGTTGGAATTTGATCAAAAATTCTGTGTGAGTTAACTCATTGGTGGAGGATTGCACTGGTAATTATGGAGGATACATTTGAGAATATCCTGGAGGACTGGTTTAGTTATAGCAAATTTCTTCAAAGTATGAATGTCATTAAAGTATTTAATTTCTCCATCATAAATAAAATTCAGTTTAGCTGTATACAGGATCCTGGGTTGAAAGTTATTTTGTTGTAGGATATTAAAAGTCGCTGACCACCCTCTTCTAGACTGAAAGTTTTCAGCAGAGTGATCTGCCATCATTCCAATAGTCTTCCCCTTGTAGGTTATGGTTTTCTTACTTCTAGCTGCTTTCAGAATTTTCTCTTTCATATTAATGTTAGTGAAGTTAATTATGATGTGCCTGGGGATGTTTTGTTTGGGTTGAGTTGTGCTGGGGTTCTGAAACTGTCTGCTATCTGAATTTCAGGATCTCTTGGCATGCCTGGAAATTTCTCTTTCATAATTTTATGAAGAAGAGCCTCTGTGCTTTGTGGAGCAACTTTGTTGCCTTCAGAGATTCCTATAAGACAAATATTAGTTTTCTTCAAATTATCCCAGAGCTCTCTGAGAGAGTTATCCATTTTTGCTCTCCATTTCTCTTCATCCTTCTGTGCTTGGGCATGCTTAGAAGATTTGTCTTCCATGTCAGAAATCTTTTCTTCTGCCTGGTCCATTCTGTTGCCAAGGGATTCTACCATATTTTTCAGATCTTTGAAGGCTACAACCTCTTGCCTCAGTGTGTCAAAACCTTTGGTCATTTTATCTTTGAAATCATTGAATTCTTGAGACAGCTTTTGAATAGTTTGAAATTTTAAATTCCTCCTTTCCTCTATTCTGTTATTCTTATTAGGATAGATTCTTAACACCATGTCTGTCATCTTAGCCATCTGTTTATGGATGGCATCTTTAATTGCATCTGCTCCATCATTCCTTGTGGGAGTTGATCTACTCTAGTTGTTCAGGTTATCAGAATATTTCCACTGATTCTGCTTCATGCTGAATTTGCACCATTTGAAGACAGTTTTTTTTTTTTTTTTGCACCCCAAACTATTCTGCCAGTGACTGCCATTGAAGAAGATGCTGGCTTCCTCTGGTTGTCCAGAGAGATGGAGTGTGTCTGCCCAGAAAAGCCTCAGGGGTATGAGCCTTATTGTTCTACCTGCTGTGGCTGTTGCTCTTCACCTTGGGGTACTGCTCCAATGTGGTTCCCTCTCAACTGACCTTCCTCTCACAGATCTCGGCTCCTGGGCCTTGAGTGCGGGGAACACGGCTGGATCAGTCTTCCATGCATGCTGCCAGGGTATCCTGACAGACAAGGGAGCAACCAGGAACCTCCCAGGGAATATGGGGCTTGGCTACTCCTCGGTGCACTTTGCTGGAGTTTCCCCAGGGGCGAGGGGGCAACTGGTAGCCTTGCAGGGATTGCAGGGCTGGGTCAGTACTTATTGTGCTCTGCTGGGGTTTCCAGGGGGCAGGGGGGCAACCGATGCCCAGTGGGGAAGGCTGGACTGGGTCAGTCCTTCTTGCACTGCCGGGGTTTTCCTGTGGGCAGGGGAGCAACTCGCAGCCCCAGGGGGAATACAGGCTGCCTCAGTCCTCCTTGCAGGGAGCTCAGGCTTCCCAGTAGGTGGGAGAGCAAGTGGTAGCCCTGAGGGGCAGTTCTCGGGATGCGAGGCCAGGACAGAGCCCTTGGTCCCCCAGTGGTGGGGGATTGCTGCTTTTGGGTCTCCTTTCACTGTCTCTGCAGGCAAGGGGGGAAGGGTGGATTGGAAATTCAAAATGGCAGTGAGAACTTTAGTTCTATTTTTATGCCTGGTGAAAGGGTGTTCAGAGTCCCAGTAGGGTCCCTCCAGAGGAGTAGACCTAAGTGTCTGTAGTTCTCACACGTGGGGTGAGATAATAGGTCCTCAGTTTATCACTCACCTGTAGAAAACTCACAGGGGCAGATGGAGAGAAAACAAACAGAAAAGCACAACTTTCTTGGGGGAGGGGACAGATACTTTTTCTTTGGGATGTATTATGTACCTGTAGATTGCTTTCTAGGAGTCACAACTTTCCTCAGCAGAGGTGTCCTGAAGATATCACTCTTTTCTCTCTGCTGGGCTCCTAATCTTCAACTTTTTGGGTGTTTTCTGGACTTTATCCTTCCCTCTGGATGGGAACTTGTCAGAGACTGGCACCTGTTGGCCATCTTGCCCTCATCTCCTGCAACATTCTTCATCTCAGTTAATCCTAACAATGTCAATAGAGGTGTGACCAGTATTATTTTGTTCATTTTGCAGGTGTAGAAGCAGCAGACTGAGGAGACTTGTGGGAAAGAGGAATCAGAATTTAGTTTCCTGGTGGTCAGGTCTAGTGTTCTTTCCTTTGATAAAGCACTGGTATGGAAATTTTCTGAGTTCAATCTCCCTGTTTAAGTGTCAGCACATTGAGTTTCTAGTCTGTCTGATTGAATAGCAATACTGACTACAAGTTTTTAAAATAAATTATCAAAGCAAAAAAGTAAAGAAAAATCAAACCAATACACACAAAAGATCTAGAAATAAGGATTGCCCTATTTCTTTTGTATGTCTAAACTGATAATTTATCCATTAATAAGTCTGAGATAGTCTAGACCTAACTTTGTTCACATCTTCCATTGTCTATTCTCTGTTTTCCAACCCTTCACTTTAAGAGGTACTAGCAGGCATTAGGATGAGATAAGATTAAGAGTTGTGTAGGGATTGGCATAACAGGATTAGATAGCTCTGTCTGATGTTTTAAAAAAATTTTCTAAAAACTCTTTCCTAAACCTTAAGCATTAAACTTCTTATTCCTTATTTAAGTATTTATTTCTAGCAAACTCTCTTCTTTGTTCAATTTTCTAATACGATTTGGAGAGAATAGAAATTCCTAAGGGGTAAAGAAATAGGCATGACAGAAAAGAATTGAATCTTCATATCCATGTTAGAATAAGCAAGTGTGTGTATGTGTGTATATGTACACACATAGTCCTTAAACTGATATTGGTATGTATGAAGACAGGGTTAAAAGCCTTGCAAAATATTAAGAAGTAAACCATCTCTGCAATTACTGGAAGAGATTTCCAATTCATCAAGTACTACTTAATTACTTTAAAGCTTCAAGTTAAGAACAAATGCAACAGAATCACAGCATTGAGAATTTTTTAAAATTGTATTTTATCAAATTCCTTAGCAGATTGGTCTGTGAAAGAAGTATTATCAATTTGAAATTTTTTAGGATTATTAGCTATTTGAAACACTGAAATTTTATATTGGTCAATTCATCTAACAGAAATGTACATCATTAAGGCATGAAGGGGTTACAGATTCTTTGATCTGTGATTATCATCCTATGAGAAAAACACCATTAATAATAGGGATAAAACACTTCTCTAAAAATCCCATAATTCAAATCAAGTCAAACTCAATTTGCTTAGAAATATATTTCCACCGATCTCTAAGGGATTGTGTTATAGCTGCTGTAGGCTCATCATGAGATTAAAAACCTCTGTGAGAGTTTGGTCAGATGTTAGATTTTGTCACGGCAAAGAAAGCACTTTTTGTAGGGTAAATGATTATTTGTGTGTGCATCCTGATGCAATCAGTCTGTCAGAATTTTGCTAGGTCTCTTAGCTCAGCCTAACAGTGAGAACCTTAAAGTTTAAATTCAAAGTTGAAAGTATTACAGAGTATTTAGCTAAATTCCCAGTACTCGGGAATGGATTGTGTATATACTTTTTCCTAACCTATGTTGTATTGGCTTTTTCCTGGACTTACAAATGTAGAATTTTCAGACCTTTTGTTAAATGGTCTAATACTCATTTTTTTTTGAAAATTTGTAATGGTATTTCATACATGCTCAGAGTAAACATTGTCAATAGTTGATTGCCTTTTCATATTCTCTATGTTCTGCTCCTTGATCTTCCAGTAATATAATATACACTACTGCTTTTTTGGGTTCAGAGAAGAGTCACTTCTATAGCACACCACCATTTCCCTATAGGCACTACTATCTCTGTGAGCATGATCACATCTGCTCAGTACCACTTCATGCCATAAAGGTGCATAGTCTTTGGATTCCTCTGTATACCTTAATCACTCTATGTTAATTGCATAAATGGAGAAATCCCCTTCTCCCAAGTAAATGTTAGATTGATTTTTCTGCAAATGAATGCTCCAACATATTTCAAGTGTTTTTTTTTTTATATTTTTCTTCTACTTACTATGAATGCCGACCACCCCTCTTAATATTACAAATAAGATTCTGTCTGTGATGTAAAGAGTCTACAGAAAAAAAAGTGCTAAATACCATGTTTTATAGATATTTACATGCTTTTAAATCTTTCTTCTCTTAGCATGATGACTCAGCCCCACATGTCAGTAGATCTTTGGCAAAGACTGTTCCATAAGCTGACAATTCCCAGATACATAAGGAAAAGTGGAAGTAACTGAAATAGAGCCTCAGTGATGTTCTTCTTTGTTCTTAAATAGAATTGCTAAGGAGTACAGGAATTTGGCAGGAGAGGGGTGCAAAAAATCACTGGGTCAGTGTGCTTTCACTCTTACCTTATGTCCCTGTCCAATTAGCCTATTTCAGGCAGACTAAAAAAAAGTGTATAAAGATAGCCTGCTACTATACAATAATTGTCAACATTTTTGCATTTACCCTGGCTACATGCATAAGATATTCTCTTATTGTTTCACTTTCTGTAGTAATTCTCAAGGGGGTGGGTTGGGCAGGGGAGGTTGCTGTAGGAAGTAGGGACATAGAACATCTATCAGAGAACTGGATTGCAAGAAAATATGTGTAATTTGAAAAATCCTAGCCCTTGTAAAATTGTACAGGAGTCTAGTCCCACCTTTGCTTTATGGAATCACTGGTATAGTGAAAGAGTCCTGACCTTTTGGGAGTATTGGGTTTATTTTGCCTATGATCCATGATATTCTATTAATCCTTATTTTGCTGCAACTTTTTGACTTTGTCCTTTGTTTTATTTACGAAATTTTTGCTGTTCATAGATTTTTCAGGATGTAATATAGATTTATTTTGTTTTGTTTTTTAAAATGTCTTGACCCAGTTTGGGATCAAGGTAAGTTAGTTCCCTTCCTGAGCAATTTATTAGGTATACATCGCAACTACTTTCCTTCTCAGGCTTTCTTTCACACTCCTCTGTGTCACTGCATGCCCATTCTAATTATCATAGGGCCAGATATCAGATAACTAAGGGCAATCCCTATACCCCAGAGCCCACCTTGCCAATTCACAGGGATTCTGTGAAATTTAGCTGACCCTACCCCACTTGCCATACAATAAATTGCACCCAACAGCTCCAGCTTGTTTTTATCTTGTCCTCAGGTGCAATTTCCTCTATGTCACTACTTGGCTGCCTTCCCTCATTTGGAGCTTTGAGTAACAGAGTTCTGCCTTTCATCTATCCAAGTGACATTGTATTGTGTCCTGCCATCAAAAGAACCATTAAATCCTGTAAAGCATATTTTATATAGTAAGATTTATCTCATCCTTCAATTTCATTTGACTTTACAATCAGATCTCCTCCAATCAGATACTAGTAGCAGAATATAGTGAGACTTAGAGTCAGACCTGTTTGAAAGACTCCTGACACTGATTAGGCCTGTTATCTGGAACAAGTCCTTGTTTCTGTAGGCCTTAGTTTCTTCATTTGTAAAATAGGAGTATAAATAATAGTACCTATTTCACAGTGGCAGGGTAACAGTTAAATGATATAGTAATATGTGTAAGGCTCTTTTTACACTATCTGGCACACACTAAGCACTGAATAATGGTGGCTATTTATTAATAGGTATATATTTTATATTTCTATTTTTCTGGTTTGACTATGTTGTAATTATATCTTTTGTTCTCCTGGGGATTACTTTGTGGACATACAAGATGAGTGTTTTATTTTCCAAAAGATAATTAGTTGTCCCAGTAGTATTATTTTGAGTTAATCTTTCCATTCTCTAATAATTTATTATTCCATTTTTATCATATACTTCTTATGAGTTCTAAGGACTTGTTTTTATCTATTTTGTTTTATTGATCTGGTTATTTTTATACTAGTATCATATTAATTATTGATGTTTTAAATAAACTTTAGTGACTAATGGCTTTCTCCATCCTTTTTTTTTTCCCAGTAAGTTAATTTTAGGATAATTCTGGCATTTTAAAAAGTCTTATTGCTAATTTTATTGTTATTTCACTAAGCCTAAAAACAAATACAGAAAATATGAAATAAATTGAAATCTTAACATTTAATACTTCCATCAAGGAACATGTCTCTCCACTTAGGTTGTTTCTATTTTAGAACATACTTAGGAATGTATGAGAGGCTAGCTGCATTCTAGTCTATTTCTTTCTGTACCTTGCTAGGTGACTTTGGATAAATATAATAATCCTTATGCAATTACTATTCTGTGGAGCTCATGGCATTCACATTAAGGTTAAATGAGTTAAAGTATGCATAAAAACAGTAAAGTAACAAGTTAAATATTTACAGAGAAGCAAAAAGATGTTGGTATTATTATTTAAAATTAGACTTTGATTGATTAAAAAGCCAATTTTTCATCATAGGTATTTCCCACCTCAAAGGTTCTCATAGAAAAAGAAAAAATGAAAAATAATAAAAGAGATCCCGTGGTCTTAATATTGATCAGGTCTTCAAAAGAACTATTCTCTAACCAATGCTAATTTAATATGAATATCTCCTTAGGGTGAAGACATGTAAGCATGAAATCCATGCACTGGACATAGTAAAATCAACCTCATGTTTACATACTCTTTTGAGTTTGAAGGACCATGAAGGTCATCTAATTTAAACTCTTCTTAAGTAGAGATGCCTCTCCCTGAATATTTCCAATAACAATGAATTACTACTTCATTATTAATTATTAAAAACATTGTTATTATTCAATATTGTTACTGTACCAAAATCCATCTCCCTGTGGCTTTTATCTATGCACAGGTGATACAGTGATAGAAAAATGAAGTACTCAATCCCATTTAGTGAGGAAATAAAGAAGAGAGTGGGAAAGGGCAGTCAAGCAGTGAGTTTCAGAGGCTTGAATTGTATCTTGAAGGGTTGAAGGGTGAGAGGTGAAAGCAATGCAGGACAAAAAACATCACTGCAAGCATAACACTTTTGGAAGCTGTAATAAGTTTGTTTCTGCTGAAGAAAAGACTGCATAAGGGAATAGTGTATGATGAGGACAGAGAAATTGACAAGTTACTGGTTTCTGAGGGACTTCTGCACTAAACTGAAGAATTTAAGTTTTATCGATAAGGGGAAGTCATTAAGAGGTTCTTTAAACTCACTAGTGTCCTAGTTGTACTCTCTGGACCTACACAAAATCCACCATATCTTTTTTTCTATGACCTTTTCTAGTTCTTCAAAGCACTTGAAGGTAGTCTCTGTGTCTTTTCTGTTCTTTTAGGAAGTTGTCATTTATATATATGAGTATGTTTTCTGGATTATCATTATCCTGATTGCCTTTACCTGGGCTCACTTTAGATTGTTTAAGTTCATCTTAAATTATAATGCCCATAATTAAATCAGTACTTCATATGTGTTTTAATGTTTATTTTATCTCATTAAATCTATACAAAACATCCTTAAAAAAACAATAAATTAGGTTTGGCCTATTATGGAATTGGAGTGAATGTAATATACGTCAGTAGAGGCTTTATTATATTGTACTAAAAAAGAACTCCAAAACCTCAGTGGTTGAACACATTAAGGATTTTTTTTTCTCATTTACACTGAGTATTCAGTATGGAGTGCAGTCATTCAGGGATTCAGGCTAACAGAAATTCTGTTACCATACCTACTTCCATAGTTAAGAAGACAGGAAAAGAGAAAAAGTGGTGAATTGTTGCCTGGCTCCTCAAGTTTTCAGAGCCAATCAATTGTCCTCACTTAAATTCAAAATGGTTGGGGACATATAATTCTACCAAGGACCTGGAAGAAAAGAAATAGGCTCTCTGACCAGTCCTGCTGACTCCACTCAGATTATAAATGGATGATAAGGACCTTGTAATCAATTATATGAGCCAGAATTATTTTTCTTGTTTTCACATAAATGGCTATCAAACAAAGCCCTCTTAATGTTACACTAACCCAATTTTTGAATAAAAGTGTTACCTGAGGTTTTGCCTAATTAAATTCAGTCTATAGATACATCTCGTTTATATAATTTAGAATCATTATTCAGGTACATATTATATCAGTTAACTCACAGCTTTGAATTAACTTTAAAACTAATGTACATATTATCTTTTACCTGAGGAATCTATGGCACACCTCAAAAGGCTTCATTCACTTTAGACATTGATTAATTCATTGATGTCAGTATGTTAAGGCTTTTCAACCAGCTCTCAATCTACCTAAGTGTATAACTTTCTGAGTTGTGTTTCAGCACAAGAGTGTGAGATTGCCATCTGAAAATCTGCTAAATTCTTGGCCTCAGTTACCACATACAACATCTAAGTATTATCCTGGACTAGCAACCTAACCATCCTATCTAGAAAGGAATCAATTTTAGCTTATAATATTTTATTATGCTTAGTGAATGCACATTGGCTCTTAGTGATTATTCCTATTCATTTCTAAATTTTACAAAATATTTTAATAAAAATATGTTTTGAAAGTTTTTGTTAAAATCTATAAACATCCTTTTTGGCTAATAGGTTTATGAAAATTGCCTGTCCCTCCTCACATTTTAAAATCAAGTTATATGTTCTTATCTCCAATATGGTTTACATTATTAAAAATGTAAATAACAATTTTAAACATTTTTAATATTTTTAAAATTTTATTTTGTAAATAATATTTAAGATTTGTCCTCAATTGTTATTCATACAGGCACTGATATATATAAATATGCACTTTTTTAATTAAATCATAGCTGTGTGTTGCCATTAAGGTATCATGGAAAAGCAATGTTGCTGAGAATAAGCAAACTTATTGAAATTGTATTTTTTTTTTTTTTTTTTGAGACAGAGCCTCAAGCTGTCCCCCTGGGCAGAGTGCCGTGGCATTACAGCTCACAGCAACCTCCAACTCCTGGGCTCAAGCGAGTCTCCTGCCTCCGCCTCCCAAGTAGCTGGGACCACAGGCGCCCGCCACAACGCCGGCTATTTTTTTTTTGGTTGCAGCCGTCATTGTTGTTTGGCGGGTCCGGGCTGGGGATTCGAACCCGCCACCTTAGGTGTACGTGGCTGGCGCCTTAGCCGGTTGAGCTATAGGCGCCGAGCCTGAAATTGTATTTTAAATAAAGGTGACCATTTGCTTACTCAGGCAAAATAGGGAGCTTCTTTATTTACTGTTGATTTATATAGTCAATTTTGCACATGTGCACTATATATCAATGACCTCATTAATATTCATTACAATCCTTTGCACATGTGCACAGGATATCAATGACTTACCTCTGCACATGCGTATTGGACATCAATGACTTCATTAATCCATCTAAAAATCTTGTGACTACCCATGAGTAGCTCCTCCCTAGTAATCTGATAATTCATCCAACATACACCTTTTAACATAACCCTTTCAACATTACCCGGTTTAACATAACTTTTTTATTTCTTTTTTATTGAATGGTAACTATGTACATTAATGCACTTCTGGGGTACAGTGTGAGGTTTTGACAGAAAATCCGAAACACTTCCATCAAACTGGCTAACATAGCCTTCATGTCATTTTCTTAGTTATTGTGTTAAAATGCTCATATTCTACTCTTAGAAAGATTCACTTGTACCCTGGTAAGATAAACCACAGAAGTATCCCTCCAATCCCTCTCCTTCCAGCAATTTCCCCCTCCTCTCTCCATCCCCCCTCCCCATATTCATAGGCTGTTATTAGGTTATAGCATTCATGTAAAAGGTATAAATTAGTATCATAATAGAGGTGTGTACATTGGATACTTTTTCTTCCATTCTTGTGATACTTTGCTAAGAAGAACACTTTCCAGCTCCATCCATGTGAATATGAAGGACATAAAGTCTCCATCTTTCTTTGTGGCTGAATAGTATTCCATGGTCTACATATAGCAAAGTTTGTTGATCCGTTGGTGAATCAATGGGCACGTGGGCTTCTTCCATGACCTGGTAATTATGAATTGGGCTGCAATAAACATTCTGACACAAATATCTTTGCTGTAATGGGATTTCTGGTAATTTTGGAATATACTTAATAAAGGAATTGTAGAGTCAAATGGCAGGTCTATTTTTAGTTCTCTAAGTGTTCTCCAGATGTCTTTCCAAAAAGAATGTACTAGTTTACATTCCCACCAGCAGTGCAGGA
>NW_003852520.1:3078269-3079522 GCF_000181295.1 Otolemur garnettii
TAGAATGTGTTGAGTAGTATTCCATCTTTTTCTATATTTTGGAAAAGGTTGAGTAGTATGGGTACTAGTTCCTCTTTAAAGGTGTAGTAGAATTCTGACGTGAAGCCATCTGGTCCTGGGCTTTTCTTTTTAGGGAGATTTTGTATAGTTGATATTATTTCAGAGCTTGATAAAAGTCTGTTCAACATTTCCACTTCATTCTGGTTGAGTCTTGGGAGGTGGCGTGCTTCCGAGTATTGGTCAATTTCATTCAGATCATCATATTTCTGGGAATTAAGTTTCTTGTAATATTCATTAAGGGTAAGGATGTTCTCAATTTCTAAGGAGTCTGTTATTATTTCATCTTTACCATTTCTGATTGATGAGATTAGAGATTTTACTTTTTTTTTCTTGGTTATGCTAGCCTAAGGTTTATCTATTTTATTGAACTTTTCAAAAAAACAACTTTTAGATTTATTGATCTGTTTATAATCCTTTATTTTTCAATTCCATTTAATTCTGCTCTAATTTTGGTTATTTTTTTTTTCTGCTGTGTTTGGGATTCGAATGTTCTTCCTTTTCCAGTTGCTTGAGATGTCCCATTAAGTTGTTAACTTTCTCTCTTTCTGTTCTCTTGAGGAAGGCTTGTAATACTATACATTTCCCTCTTAAGACTGCCTTTGCAGTATCCTAGAGGTTCTGATAACTTGTAACTTCATTATCATTATGTTCTAAAAATTTGGTAATTTCCTTCTTGATCTTGTTTTTGAGCCATCTATCATTCAGCATAAGGTTATTTAGCTTCTATGTTTTTGTATGAGACTACAAATTCCTGTTGTTACTGAGTTCAACTTTTATTCCATGATGGTCCAAGAAGATGCATGGAATAATTTCTATTCTTTTAAATTTACTGAGGTTAGACTTATGACCTAAGATGTGACCAATTTTGGTGTATGTTCCATGGACTGATGAGAAAAATGTGTATTCAGTTTTTTTAGGATGAAAAGTTGTGTAGATGTGTTAGGTTCAAACGTTGAATAGTTAAATTTAAATCTAAGATTTCTTTGCTCAGCTTCTTTTTGGAGGATCTGTCCAACACTGCCAAAGGAGTGTTGAAATCTCTGACTATGATGGAGCTGGGAGAGATCAAGTTGCTCATGCCAGTTAGAATGTCTTTTATAAATTGTGGTGCATTCTGTTTGGGTGCATAGATATTGATAATTGAGATCTCATCAAATTGAGTATTGCCCTTAACAAATATAAAGTGGCCATCT
>NW_003852520.1:3079646-3092411 GCF_000181295.1 Otolemur garnettii
CTGTATCCAATCAGCCAATCTGTGTCTCTTGAGAGGACAATTTAAGCCATTCACATTGATTGAAATTATTGATGAGCCTCGTAAAATTTTGGGCATCAAGTTCCTCAAAATTCCAGTAGACATTTTTAATCCTTTTGGCACTTTGGAAGTTTGAATGTGATCAAAAGTTTCTGAGTTGGTTTACTTTAGTGGTGAAGGATTGCACTGGTCATTATGGAGGATAGATTTGAGGATTTCCTGGAGACCTGGTTTAATTATGGCAAATTTCTTCAACATGTGAATGTCGTTAAACTATTTATTTTCTCCATCATATATGAAACTCAGTTTAGATGGATACAGGATCCTGGGTTGAAAGCTATTTTGTTTTAGGAGATTAAAGATTGATGACCATCCTCTTCTAGCCTGAAAGGTTTCAGCTGAGAGATCTACAGTTGTCCTAATACTCTTTCCCTTGTAGGTTATGTTTTCCTTACATCTGATTACTTTCAGAATTTTTTCTTTCATGTTAAATTTGGTGAAGTTAATTATGATGTGTCTGGGGGATGTCTTGTTCGGGTTGAATCATGCTGGGGTTCTGAAACTATCTGCTATCTGAATTTCAGAATCTCTTGGCATGTCTGGAAAGTTCTCTTTCATAATTTCATGTAGAAGAGCCTCAGTGTTTTGTGAAGCAACTTCATCACCTTCAGGGATTCCTATAAGGCGAATATTAGTTTTCTTCGAATTATCCGAGAGCTCTCTGAGCGTGAGATCCATTTTTGCTCTCCATTTCTTTTGATCTTTGCCCTCCTGGTCTTCTTCAAAAGCTTTGTCTTCAAAATCATAGATCCTTTCTTCTGCCTGTTCCACTCTGTTACAGAGGGATTCCACCATATCTTTCAGATCCTTGAGGGCTGCAACCTCTTGTCTCAGTGTTTCAGAATCTTTGATCATTTTATCTTTGAAATCCTTGAATTCTTGAGACTTCATTTGAATAATTTCTTGAGATATCTTTTTAATAATTTTTTGAGAAATCTTTTGAATAATTTCTTGAACTTCTAATTCCTTCCTTTCTTTTAATCTGTTAATCTTATTTGCTATTTACATTCTGAACTTGGTTTCTTACATCTCAGCCATGTGTTTATGGATGATGTCTTTAATTGCACTTACCACATTTTTCCTTGGGGAAGTTGATCACTCTGGTTATTCATGTTGCCAGAGTTTTTCTGCTGATTCCGCCCCATGCTGAGTTTACCTTGTTTGGAGGCCTTATCAGAACTGTTCAGTTGGTGGCTTCTTCTGGTTGCCCAGAGAGACAGGCAGAGCATGTCTGTTGTCTTCTCCCAGTTCTCAGGTGCTGGGGCAACCGGATGCAATAGAATTGCAGCAGCCACATGGAAGTGTGTGTAGCTGGATTAGACCTCGTTCGACCTGCTGGGGGCGACTGGGTGGCAGGAGACTGGCAGCAGCCAATATCAGTCCTAGTTCAGTCCTGCCAGAGCAACTGGTGGAATAGGGGAACCATAGCGGCTAGATCATTCCTAGTTCAGCCCTCCTGGAGCAGCCAGGGAGTGAAGGAATGGCAGCGGTAATGTTTCCGTTAACTAGATAAGAGGGGTCTGCTCACAGCTCAGATATAACTTGCTCCAATGCTCCATGAGGGCAAAGGGCCCCACACAGCAGATGGATTAGTCTGGGAAAGTTAATATCTCCTTCCCCACCTTGCCCCCAGTCACTCGTAATCCCCCAGGTCTGTGACCCTATTCACTCCAGTAGGCAACTGCTCCCGGGGTTTACAACTGGCAAAATCAGCCAGAAATTTGAGTTTGGCAGGGGGAATTTGCGTGCTTCTCTCCAGCTAGATTCCTCTGCAAGTCAGAGGCTGAATTCAGCTCTGGGCAGCAGAAAAATGGCAGTTTACACTCAGGTGTCAATTATAGCCTCTGCCCTCCCACTGTCTTTGTCTCAGCTGTATTATACCCTGAGGGCTGGTGTTAATTGCCTCTTTACTTATGTTCTGCCTGTGATTGCTGTCCAGAACCTCTGGTTGCCCAGAGCGATGGTCCTGGAATGGCGTCAGTTTGCACCTCAGGATGCCTAGTTGCTGCACTGGCTTCCTCCAAGTCGGTTCTCCTCTCCTCTGGCCTGTGCCACAGTCTGTACAGAGCAGCACCAGCCCTCTCCCCCTCCACCTTTCTCAAGGAGATGCCCAAGAATCTGGACTCCAAACCTCCAGAACTCGGGGTTGGTGGGTGGGGAGTCCTTGGAGTTCAATGTTGCAGGTGGGGAATATGTACAGTTTTGTACAGTTCAAACCTTCCCTCAACCATACACCAAGGGTGCCCCTTTGAATAGTCTCTGGGTGGTCTTCCAGGTTTAAGAGGTCCAAATGAGTTGTCCCATTCAGTACCAGTTTCAGGTGGAAGAGTTCAAATGACTCTGGCAGCTAGATAAGAGGGGTCTGCTCACAGCTCATATATAACTTGCTCTAGTGCTTCATAAAGGCAAAGGGACCCACCCAGCACATGGGTTAATCTAGGAAAGTTAATACCTCCTTCCCCACCTTGCACCCAGTCAGTTGTAATCCCCCAGGTCTATGACCCTATTCACTCCAGTAGGCAACTGCTCCAGGGGTTTATGACTGGCAAAATCAGTCAGAAATCTGAGTTCAGCAGGGGGGCCTTTCGTGCTTCTGTCTGGCTAGATTCCTCTGCAAGTTAGAGGCTGCATTTAGCTCTGGGCAGCAGACAAATAGCAGTTTACACTCAGGTGTCAATTCTAGCCTCTGCCCGCCCACTGCCTTTGTCTCAGCTGTATTATACCCTCAGGGCTGGTGTTAATCGTCTCTTTACTTACGTTCTGCCTGTGGCTGCTGTCCAGAACCTATGGTTGTCCAGAGAGATGTTCCTGGAATGGGGTCAGTTCACAGCTCAGGATGCCACTGTTGCTGCACTGTCTTCCTCCAAGCCGGTTCTCTTCTCCTCACACCTGTGCCACAGTCAGCACAGAGCAGCAATAACCCTTTCCCCCTCCACTTTTTTCAAAGAGATGCCCAAGAATCTAGACTCCATAGGTAACAAAGTTCCAGACCTTGGAGTGGGTGGAGACTCCTCAGAGTTCAATGTTGCAGGTGGGGAATATATAAAGTTTTATATAGTTTTACAGTTTTATGCTTGGCAGGAGGGTGCCATGGCACACCAGCAGGGGTAGGAGGTCCAGTTATTATGGGGTCTCTCCTGTGGGATAGAGTGGGAGGAAGTTTGAACTCTGCTTGCTGTTTGCATGGAGTAAACTCTGAGTCCTTGTTGTGGGAGGGGACTCCCATCCACTTGGTGGTGGATTTTGTGCCTTTTGGTTGTATTTTTGGGCTCGCAGCTCGCTTCAGGAAGGTTGAAGTGTGCTCTTCAATCTTCTCTCTCAGCTCTACTCCAAAGCATCAGATCCCTTGCTAAACTTCTGTCCTTTAAGCCTCCTTCTGGACACAAGCTTCTGTAAAAAGCTGGCTGCAGTCTGCCATCTTGGCTCTGCTCCAGTTTAACATAACTTAATGGAGAATATGTTTTTAGCAATTACTTCTTTGTTCTTATGTGATGATGACTGAGGCTATGAGGAAAGAGACAGTTTGAAAATCTGTCCTACTGACCTCATCATTTGGATCTAGTTACTTCAATCTTTAAACAAGCCATAAAGAAATTCCTAGGACATACATAAATTTGTTTGCAAACCTCTGCTCCCATATGGCCTTTAAGTTAGGGGTTTTTACGCCCACAGATAACCAGGCTGACCTTAGGTCGGGGGTTTTTAGGCCCGCAACCAACTTGGCCATATGGAATTCTGCCTCAGTTTTTCACAAGTATGCCTGCATAAAGACTTTTCACTGCTCTCTCTCAAACAGCTTTTTTGGCCAGAGGCATATAGGCCTTTTTCCTGTAGCTGTGCCATTAATGAAATCATGGGGTACAATGTGCTGGTTGAATATAAATTTGAAATATTTTCATCAAACTGGTTAACAAAGCCTTCATGGCATGTTCTTAGTTATTGTGTTAAGACATTTATATTCTATACCTAGTAAATTTCACATGTACCCTTCTAGATGCACCATAGGTGTGGTGCAATCAATTACTCTCCCTCCACCCATCCTCCCCCTCCCCTCTCTATCCACTCCCTCTGCCCTTTACCCTTCTTGGGCTGTAATTATGTTATAGCTTTCATAACAAAGCTATAAATTTGTTTCATAGTAAGGCTGAATATATTGGATACATTTTCTTCCATTCTTGAGATACTTTGCTAAGAAGAATATGTTTCAACTCCATCCATGTAAACATGTAAGAGGTAAAGTCTCCATCTTTCTTTAAGGCTGTATAATATTCCATGGTATACACATACCACAATTTATTGATCTATTCATGGGTTGATGTTGCACTTGGGCTTCTTCCATGACTTAGCAGTTATAAATTGGACTGCAATAAACATTCTGGTAAAAATATCTTTGTTATAATGTGATTTTTAGTTTCTGGATATGTACCTAGTAGAGGAATTGTAAGACTGAATGGCAGGTCTATTTTTAGATCTCTAAGTGCTCTCCAAACATTGTTTCAAAATGAATGTATTAGTTTGCAATACCACCAGCAATGTAGAAGTGTTCCCTTTTCTCCACATCCATGCCAAAATCTCTGGTTTTGGGAATTTGTGATGTGGGCTAATCTTACAGGAGTTAGATGATACCACAAAGTAGTTTTGACGTGCATTTCTCTGATGATTAAAGATGATGAGAAGTTTTTCATGTGTCTGTAGGCCATGCGCCTATCTTCTTCAGACAATTTTCTCTTCAAGTCCCTTGCCCACCCTGAAATGTGATCACTTATTCTTTTCTTGCTAATATGTTTGAGTTCTCTGGACATTCTAGTTATTAAACCTTTGTTGGAGACATAACCTGCAAATATCTTCTCCCATTCTCAGGGCTGTCTGCTTGCTTTACTTACTGTGTTCTTGGCTGTGCAGAAGCTCCTTAGTTTGATAGGTCCCAGTAGTATATTTTTGATGCTGCTTCAATTGTCCAGGATGTCCCCCTCATAAAATATTCGCCCAGCCTGATTTCTACAACAATTTTCCCTACACTTTCTTCTAGTATTTTTATAGTTTCATGTCTTAAGTTAAATCTTTAACCCAATGAGAATCCAGCTTTGTTAATGATAAGAGGTGTGGCGTCCAGTTTCAGTCTTCTACAGGTTGCCAGCCAGTTCACCCAGTACCATTTTAAAAAAATTTTCCTCACAGAATGTTTTTAACTGGCTTCTCAAAGATTAAATAACGGTAAGTAGCTGGGTTCATCTCTTGGTTCTCCATTCTGTTCCTTACACCTACCTCTCTGTTTTTGTGACAGTACCATGCTGTTTTGACCACTATCAATTTATAGTATAGCCAGATCTGGTAGCATAATTCCTCCAGCTTTGTTTTTATTTCTGAGTAAGGTCTTGGCTATTTGAGTTTTTCTCTGATTCCACATAAAACAAAGTATTATTTTTTTGAGATCTTTAAAGTATGACAGTGGAGCTTTAATAGGGATTGCATTAAAATTGTATATTGCTTTGGGTAGTATGGACATTTTAACAATGTTGATTCTTCCATTCTTCCCAGCCATGAGATTGGTGTCTTTTCCATTTGTTAGCATCTTCAGCTATTTCTTTTCTTAGAGTTTCATAGTGCTCTTTATAGAGCTGTTTCACATCCCTTGTTAGGTAAACTCCGAAATATTTCATCTTCTTTGGCACTACTGTGAATGGAATAGAGTCCTGGACTGTCTTTTTAGCTTGACTATTTGTTGGTATATACAAAGACTACATATTCATGAGTGTTGATTTTGTCACCTGAGATGCTGTTATATTCCTTAATGACTTCTAAGAGTTTTTTAGTAGAATCCCTGCATTTATCCAGATATACAGTCATATGATCTATGAAGAGTGAAAATTTGGTCTCTTCTGACCCTATATGGATAGCCTTATCACCTTTTCTTCCCTAATTTCTATGGCTAAGACTTCCATTACAATCTTAAAAAGCAGTGGAGACAATGGGCAACCTTGCCTGGTTCCTGATGTGAGTGGAAATGATTTCAATTTAACTCCATTCAATACAATATTGTCTGTTTGTTGGCTGTAGATGGCCTCTACCAGTTTAAGAAATGTCCCTTCTCTACCAATTTTCTTAAGTGCTCTCTGATCATGAGTGGATGTTGGATATTATCAAAAGCTTTTTCAGCATCACTTGAGAGAATCATATGGTCTTTGTTTTTTAATTTGCTTAGGTGATGAATTGTATTTATAGATTTCTGTATATTGAACCACCCTTGAGACTCTGGTATAAAACCCACTTGGTCATGGTGTATAATTTGTTTGATGTGTTGGTGGATTCTGTTTGTTAGAATCTTGTTGAATATTTTTGCATCAGTATTCCTTAGTGATATTGGTCTATAATTTTCTTTCCTTACTGGAAATTTCCTGGTTTGGGGATCAAGGTGATGTTTTGCTTCTTAGAATGTACTGGGTAATATTCCTTCTTTTTCTTTTCTTTGGAAATGGTTGTGCAATATAGGTACCAATTCCTATTTAAAGGTTTGGTAGAATTCTGATGTGAAGTCATCTGGTCCCAGGCTTTTCTTTTTAGATAAATTTTGTATAGTTGATGCAATCCAGGAACTTGATATAGGCCTTTTCAACATTTCCACTTGATTCTGGCTAAATCTTGGAAGGTGGTGTGCTTCCAAGTACTGGTCAATTTCCTTCAGATTTTCATATTTTTGAGAATAAAGTTTCTTGTAATATTCTGAAAGGATTTTTTGAATTTCTGAGGAGTTAGTTGTTATTTCCTCATTACCATTTCTGATTGACGAGATTAGAGATTTATTCCTTTTTTCCTAGTTAGGTTAGCCAAAGGTTTATCTATTTTATTGACCTTTTCAAAAAATCAACTTTTTGATTTATTGATCTGCTGTGTAATTCTTTTGTTTTCAAGTTCATTTAATTCTACTCTAATTTTGGTTATTTCTTTTCTTCTACTGGGTTTGGGATTAGAATGTTCTTCCTTTTCCAGTTGCTTGAGATGTCCTATTAAGTTGTTAACTTCCTCTCTTTCCATTTTCTCTAGGAAGGCTTTCAGTGCTATAAATTTCCCTCTTAGGACTGCCTTTGCAGTATTCCAGAGGTTCTGATAATTCATGTCTTCATTATCTTTTTGTTCCAAAAATTTGGTAATTTCCATCTTAATCTCATCTCTGACCCATGTATCATTCAGCAAAAGGTTATTTAGCTTCCATGTTTTTGTATGAGCCTGCAGATTCCTGTTGTTACTGAGTTCAACTTTTATTCCATGATGGTCCAAGAAGATGCAAGGAATAATTTCTATTCCTTTAAATTTGCTGAGGTTAGACTTGTGACCTAAGATGTGATCAGTTTTGGAGTATTTTTCATGGGCTGATGAGAAGAATATGTATTCAGTTCTTTTAGGATGAAATGTTCTGTAGATATGTGTTAACTTCAAATGTTGAATGGTGCAGTTTAAATCTAAAATTTCTTTCCTTAGCTTTTTATTGGAGGATCTATCCAACACTGTGAAATGAGTGTTAAAATCTCCAACTATTATGAAGCTGGAGGAAATCAAGTTGCTCTTGTCTGTTAGAGTCTCTCTTATAAAATGAGGCGTGTTCTGGTTGGATGCATAAATGTTAATAATTGAAATCTCATTATGTTGAGTGTTACCCTTAACAAGTATGAAGTGATCTGCCTTATCTTCTTTACTTTTGTTGGTTTAAAGCCTATTGTATCTGTGAAAAAAATTGTCACCTCTACTTTTTTTCTGATTTCCATTTGTCTGAAATACAGATGACCATCCCTTCACCCTGGGTCTACATTTATCTTTTAAGGTAAGATGAGATTCTTGCATGCAGCAGATATCTGGCCTGAGTTTTTGTATCTAGTCAGCCACCCTATGCCTCTTTAGAGGACAATTTAAGCTATTCACATTAATTGACAATATTGATAAGCCTGGTAGAATCTTGGTTATTGAGTTTTTTGAAAGTACCGTGGACATTTTTAATCCTTTTACCACTGTGGAATTTGGAATTTGATGAAAAGTTTCTGAGTGAGTTTACTTTTGTAGTAGAGGACTGTGCTGATCATTATGGAGGATAGGTCTGAGAATATCCTGGAGAGCCGGTTTAGTTATGCCAAATTTCTTCAACATGTGAATGTCATTAAAGTATTAATTTCTCCATCATAAAGTAAACTCAGTTCAGCTGGATACAGGATACTATGTTGAAAGTTATTTTGTTTTAGGAGATTAAAAGATGACCACCCTCTTCTAGCTTCAAAGGTTTAAGCAGGGTGATCTGCTGTCATTCTAATATTTTTACCCTTGTAGGTTATGGTTTTCTTACATCTAGCTGCTTTCAGAATTTTCTCCTTCATATTATCTTTAGTGAAGTTATTTATTCAGTGCCGCCTGGGGGTTGTCTTATTCTGGTTGAGTCATGCTGGGGTTCTGAAACTGTGTGCTATCTGAACTTCAGAATCTCTTGGCATGTCTGGAAAGTTCTCCTTCACAAACTCATGAGGAAGCGCCTGTGTGCTTTGTAAAGCCACTTTGTCACCTTCAGGAGATCCTTTAAGGTGAATATTAGTTTTCTTCTAATTATCCCAGAGCTCTCTGAGAGAATGATTCATTTTTGCTCTCCATTTCTCTTCCTATGTGAGCACTTGGGAGTATTCAAAAGCTTGTCCTCAATGTCAGAAATCCTTTATTCTGTTTGTTCCACTCTGTTACTGAGGGATTTTACTGTATTTCTCAGATCTTTGATGGCTGAAAATTCTTATCTCAGTGTGTCAAAATCTTTGGTGATTTTGTTTTTGAATTCATTGAATTCTTGAGACAATTTTTGAAATGCTCCTAAAATATGGAACACTTCATGAATTGCATGTCATCCTTGTGCAAGGGCCATGTTAATCTTCTCTGCAACATTCCACTTTTAATAAATGTGCTGCTGTAGCAAGTACTTATTGGGCTTTAAAATGGAATTTTTACAATATTTTCTCTGACATACATTGTTGATTTTTTCAATTGAAAGACCATTTTATTTACTGGAAGCTATTGAAGTATAACATATTTGTAATCATTCAATCTTCTCTCTCTTATTTGTTAACATTTATCATCTTCCTCATTCAAGGAACATCTTTCTTCATTCTTAATTACTTGAAAAATCACTTTTGTCTTCCTAAAAGTTTTCACAATTCTCAATTAATTTGAAGTATTAGCATCTTCAATAATATTTGTAAAAAGTTTGTAATATCCCCTCTTCAGGTGATTTATGGCATTTTTCATTTAAATTCTTCCATTTTGGAGGCAGAGCAAGGTGGCAAATCAGAAAGAACATCATACTGAGCTCTGTGACAGCAACTGAAAAATGAGTCAGGTGGCAGATTTTGCCTGCAGCTATGACTCTGGTTGTGCTGTGAGGTGGCAGGATGCTTGCTGCTGTATGTGAACTGGAGCAGCAGGGTGGAGATCTAGGCAAGTCTTTTCTGGGCCGCTGGTGGGAGGCCCAGGCAGCAGCCCTTACTGGGATCTGCGGAGTTTGGGATGTGAGGAAGCCTTTTTCAGCTTTTGGTTCTGGGGGAAAGTGTGTTGATTGCCTGGAAAAGTGGGAAAATCCGAACAGTATATAGCAGCCAGGATTGAGGGCTGGCTGGAGGGGACTTGCCACCAGTTTGGCAGTTGTAGAGACAGCCCTTTTGGGGAGGTCCTGGCAGCAAGGGGTCAGACATTTTGGGGAGGTTGTGAGGCCAGGCTCCCTCCAGGAACATAGCCACTTTAGTGCTGCCTGCTAGGACCCATCCTCTAGTTGTGATAGGCTAAGGAGTTCCAGAACCCCACAAGAACTGTTGGCTGGGGGTATGGTGTAACCTGCCTCTGAAGGATTTAGGAGTCATCTGAGTTCCCAACCATGCAGAACTTGAATGCTGAGGAAATAACCAGTGATCACTGTGGACAATTACATTGGAGATCTGGTATATGCATGGGCTTCTAGAGAGAGGTTATCAGTGGTGTTGTCTGTCCCCTAAAATTACAGCACCACCTGATGTCCTGGCAATATTTTACAACACAAATATCTTCCTACTGAAGTCAAACTCTCTTGCCATATACATATACATATATAATTAAATTATATCTATGCATATATGTTATATATATTAAATTATATCTATACATGTATACATTATATATGTGTAGATATAACATATTTGTAATCTTTTAAATAGTTCCTTATTTTGTTTATTTTTTCTTTTTTTCTTCTTGTTAGTATTTTACCCTTTTTTAAAAAATTATTTTTTATTAAATCATAACATTGTACATTGATGCATTTATGGGGTTCAGTGTACTGCTTTGATATACAATGTGAAATGCTCACATTGAACTAAGTAACACTTCAATCACAATTATACTAATTTCTTAATAGTTTTGAAATGTATCATTGCATCATGCATGTTATGCGAGGTCCCCCCAAATGCCCTCCCTCCTCTCATATCTCCCCTTTCCTCCCCTTCCTCTTCCATTCTACTTTCTGGACTATAGTTATGTTTTGCCATTCATATGAAAGTGTTGGTGATTATATATTGATTTCATAGTAATATTGAGTACATCGGGTACATTTTTTTCCATTCTTGAGATACTTTACTAAGTATCCAGCTCCATCCAGGTAAAAATAAAAGATGTGAAGTCGCCAAATTTTTTTATGACTGCATAGTATTCCAAAGTATACATATACCACAATTTGTTAATCCATTCATGGGGTGATGGAAACTTGGGCTTTTTCTATGTCTTGGCAATTATGAATTGGTCTTCAATAAACATTCTGGTGCAAATGTCTTTGTTGTAAAATAATTTTTAATCATCTGGGTATAAACCTAGTAGAGGAATTGCAGGATCATATGGTAGATCTACTTTTTGTTCCTTGAGTGTTCTCCAAACATCTTTCCAAAAAGGTTGTTTTAGCTTGCATTCCCACCAGCAGTGTAGAAGTGCTCCCTTCTCTCTGCATCCATGCCAACATCTATAGTTTTGGCATTTTGTGATGTTGTCTAATCTTACTGGAGTTAGATGGTCTTTCTAACTGTTTTTGGTTTGCATTTCTCTGATGATTAAGGATGATGAGCATTTTTTCATGTTTTTGTAGGCCATGCCCCTATCTTTATCATAGAAGTGTCTGTTCAAGTCTCTTGTTCACATAGAAATAGGGTTATTTGTTTTTTTCTTATTGATTAGTTTGAGTTCTCTGTCAATTCTAGATATCAGACCTTTGTCAGAAGCATAACCTGAAAAAATCCTCTCCCATTCTGAAGGGAGAGGCTATGCAAAAGCTTATGACTCCCATTGGCTATGCAAAAGCTTATGACTCCCCTTGGCTATGCAAAAGCTTTTTAGTTTGATCAGATCCAGTAATGAATATTTTTTGTGTTGCTTCAGTTGGCTTGGGGGTTCTCCTTATAAAATATTATCCCAGGCCAATTTCTTCCAGTGATTTCCCTGCACTCACTTCTAGTGTTTTTATAGTTTTATATCTTAAGTTTAAATCTTTTATCCAGTAAGAATCAATTTTTGTTAACGGTGAAAGGTGTGGGTCCAGTTTCAGTCTTCTACAGCCAGTTCACCCAGCACCATTTGTTATATAGGGAATCTTTCCCAATGAATATTTTTGATAGGCTTGTTGAAGATAAAATGACTATAAATAGTTGGGTTCATTTCTTGGTTCTCTATTCTGTTCCACAAATCTACCACTTTGTTATTGTGCCAGTGTCATGCTGTTTTGATCACTATAGATTTATAGTATAACCTGAAGTCTGGTAAGGTGAAACCTCCTGATTTGTTCTTATTTTTGAGTAATGTATTTGCTATTCAAGGTTTTTTCTGATTGCATATAAAACAACTATTTTTCCAGGTATTTTTTGAAATCTTTTATTTTTATTTTTATTTTTTTATTAAATGATAGCTATGTACATTAATGCAATCATGGGGTACAGTGTGGTGTTTTCATATAAAATTTGAAATTTTTTCATCAAACTAGTTAACATAACCTTTATGTCATTTTCCTAGTTATTGTGTTAAGACATTTATATTATAAGTTCAGAAAGATTCACTTGCATCCTTATAAGATCAACCACAGAGGTGATTCCTCCAATTACCCTCCCTCCACCCATTCACCTCCTCCTGTCCCTTTCCACCCTCCCCATATTCTTAGGCTATAATTAGGTTATAGTTTTCATATGAAAGCAACAAATTAGTTTCATAATAGGGCTGTGTACATTGGATACTTTTTCTTCCATTCTTATGATACATTGCTAAGATGAGCATTTTCCAGTTCCATCCATGTAAAAATGAAGGAGGCAAAGTCTCCATCTTTCTTTATGGCTGCATAGTATTCCATGGCACATATATACCACAGTTTATTGATCCATTCGTGGATCAATGGGCACTTGGGCTTCTTCCATGATCTTGCTATTAAGAATTGGGCTGCAATAAATATTATGATACAAATATCTTTGTTGTAATGTGATTTTTGGTCTTCTGGATATATACTTAATAAAGGAATTGCAGGATCAAATGGCAGGTATATTTTTGGTTCTCTAAGTGTTCTCCAGATGTCTTTTGAAAAGGAATGTATTAATTTACATTCCCACCAGCAGTGTAGAAGTGTTCCCTTTTCTCCACATCCATGCCAGCATCTCTGGTTTTGGGATTTTG
>NW_003852520.1:3092789-3094122 GCF_000181295.1 Otolemur garnettii
TGATTTCTCTACGTGTTTTCCCTACACTTTCTTCTAGTATTTTTATGGTTTCATGTCTTAAGTTTAAATCTTTAATCCAGTGAGAGTCTATCTTAGTTAATGATGAAAAGTATGGGTTCAGTTTCAGTCTTCTACAGGTTGCAAGCCAGTTCACCGAGCACCATTTATTAAACAGGGAATCTTACCCCATTCAATGTTTTTAATTGGCTTGTCAAAGATCAGGTAATGGTAGATAGCTGGATTCATCTGTTGGGTTTCTATTCTGTTCCATACATCTACCTCTCTGTTTTTGTGCCAGTACCATGTTGTTTTGATCACTATCGATTTATAGTATAATCTGAGGTCCATTAGCATGATTCCTCCTGCTTTGTTTTTATTCCTGAGTAATGTTTTGACTATTCGAGTTTTTTTTCTGATTCCATATGAAACGAAGTATTATTTTTTCAAGATCTTTAAAGTATGACAGTGGAGCATTAATGGGGGTTGCCTTAAAATTATATATTGCTTTGAGTAATATGGACATTTAAATAATGTTGATTCTTCCCAGCCATGAGCATGGTATGTTTTTCCATTTGTTAACATTTTCAGCAATTTCTTTTCTTAGAGTTTCATACTTCTCTTTATAGAGAACTTTCAAGTCATTTGTTAGTAAAGTCCTAAATGTTTCATCTTCTTTGGCACTACTTTGAATGGAATAGAGTCCTTGACTATCTTTTCAGCTTGGCTGCTGTTGGTATATATGAAGGCTACAGATTTATGAGTGTTGATTTTGTAACCTGAGTTGCTACTTTATTCCTCGATAACTTCTCAGAGTTTTATAGTTGAATCCCTGGTGTTTTATAGATATACAATCATATCATCTGCAAAAAGTGAAAGTTTAGTCTCTTCTGATCCTATATGGATGCCCTTAATCGCCTTTTCTTCCCTAATTGCGATAGCTAAAACTTCCATTACAATGTTAAATAGCAATGGAGACAATGGGAACCCTTGCCTGATTCTTGATCTGAGTGGAAATGATTTCAATTTAACTCCATTCATTACAATATTGGCTGTGGGTTTGCTATAGATGGCTTCTATCAGCTAAAGAAATGTCCCTTCTATACCAATTTTCTTAAGTGTTCTGATCACGGAGGGATGCTAGATATTATCAAACACTTTTTCTGCATTGATTGAGGGAATCATATGGTCTTTGTTTTTTAATTTGTTTATGTGATGAATTATATTTATAGATTTATGTATGTTGAACCATCCTTGAGATCCTGGGATTAAACCCACTTGGTCATGGTGTATAATTTTTTTGATGTGTTGCTGATTCTGTTTTTTAAGATCTTGT
>NW_003852520.1:3094390-3097356 GCF_000181295.1 Otolemur garnettii
CATTAAGGATTTTTTGAATTTCTAAGGGGTCTGTTGTTATTTCATCTTTACCATTTCTGATTGATGAGATTAGAGATTTTACTCTTTTTTTCTTGGCTAGGTTGGCGAAAGGTTTATCTATTTTATTAACTTTTTCAAAAAACTAACTTGTGATTTATTGATCTGTTGTATAATCTTTTTGTTTTCTATTTCATTTAATTCTGCTCTAATTTTGTTTATTTCTTCTTTTCTTCTAGATTTGGGATTGGAATGTTCTTCCTTTTCCAGCTATTTGAGATGTCCCATTAAGTTGTTAACTTCCTCTCTTTCTGTTCTCTTGAGGAAGGCTTGCAGTGCTATAAATTTCCCTCTTAAGACTGCCTTTGCAGTATCCCAATGGTTCTGACAGCTCGTGTTTTCATTATCATTTTGTTCTAGAAATTTGGTAATTTCCTTCTTGATCTCGGCTCTGACTCATCTATCATTCAGCATAAGTTTATTTAGCTTCCATGTTTTTGTGTGAGCCTGCAGATTCCTGTTGTTACTGAGTTCAACTTTTATTTCATGATGGTCTGAGAAGATGCATGGAATAATTTCTATTCTTTTAAATTTGCTTAGGTTAGACTTGTGACCTAAGATGTGGTCAATTTTGGAGTATGTTCCATAGGCTAATGAGAAAAATGTTTATTCAGTTTTGTTAGGATGAAATGTTCTGTAGGTATCTTTTAGGTCCAAAAATTCAATAGTTAAATTTAAAGCTAAAATTTCTTTGCTAAGCTTCTTATTGAAGGATCTCTCCAACACTGCCAAAGGAGTGTTAAAATCTATGACTATGATGGAGCTGGGAGAGCTCAAGTTGCTCATGCCTGTTAGAGTATCTCTTATAAATTGAGGTGAATTCTCATTGAGTGCATAGATATTGATAATTGAGATCTCATAATATTGAGTAGTACCTTTCACAAATATAAAATGGCCATCTTTATCCTTGCTTATTTTTGTTGGTTTAAACCCAATTGTATCTGTGAGTAAAACTGCAACATCTGCTTTTTTCTGCTTTCCATTAGCCTGGAATATAGATGAACATCCCTTCACCGTCTGTCTATATTTGTCCCTTAAGGCAAGATGAGATTCTGGTATACAACGGATGTCTGGTCTGAGTTTCTGTATCCAATCAGTCAATCTGTGTCTCCTTAGAGACAATTTAAGCCATTCACATTGATTGAAATTATTGATAAGCCTGGTGAAATATTGGTCCTTGAGTTGCTTGAAAGTCCAGTAGATGTTTTTAATCCTTTTGCCACTGTGGAAATTTGAATTTGATCAAAAGTTTCTGGGTAAGTTAATTTTTGTGATGGAGTATTGCACTGGTCATTATGGAGGATAGGTTTGAGAATTTCCTGCAGAACTGGTTTAGTTATGGCAAATTTCTTCAACATGTGAATGTCGTTAAAGTATTTAATTTCTTCATTATAGATGAAGCTTGGTTTGGCTGGATACCAGATCCTGGGTTGGAAGTTATTTTGTTTTAGGAGATTAAGAGTCACTGACCATTGTTTTCAAGCCTGAAATGTTTCAGCAGGGAGATCTGCAGTCATTCTAATACTCTTCCCCTTGTAGGTTATGGTTTTCTTGCGTTTAACTGCTTTCAGAATTTTCTCTTTCATATTAACCTTAGTGAAGTTAATTATGATGTGCCTGGGGGATGTCTTGTTCAGGTTGAGTTGTGCTGAGCTTCTGAAACTGCTATCTAAATTTCATAATCTCTATGCATATCTGGAAAATTCTCTCTCATAATTTCCTGAAGAAAAGCCTCTGTGTTTTGGGAAGTAACTTCGTCATCTTCAGGGATTCCTATAAGGAGAATATTAGTTTTCTACGAATTATCCCAGAGCTCTCTGAGAGAAAGATCCATTTTTTCTTTCCATTTCTTTTCATCTTTGAGCTCTTGGTATTGTTCAAAAGCTTTGTCTTCAATGTCAGGGATCTTTTCATCTGCTTGTTTCACTCTGTGATGGAGGGATTATTCTGTATTTTTCAGATCTTTGAAGGCTACAAACTCTTGCCTCAATGTATCAAAATCTTTGATCATTTTATCTTTGAAATCATTGAATTCCTGAGACATCTTTTGAATAATTTCTTGAGGCATTTTTGAATAATTTCTTAAGACATCTTTTGAATAATTTCTTGAGATGTCTTTTGAATAATTTCTTGAATTTCTTGCTCTTTCTTTTCTTCCATTCTGTTAATCTTATTTGCTATGCAGAATCTGAACTCAATTTCTGACATCTTAGACATCTGTTTATGGGTGGGATCTTCAGATACATTTGCCACATGCTTCTTTGGTGTGGGGGGTTGATCTACTATGATTATTCATATTACTGGAGTTTTTCCCCTGATTCCACCTCAAGCTGGATTTACTCCATTTGGGTAGGTGAGTAGGTAAGAGGAAGTTGGCTTGGGGACTCTGGGAGTAGTATTTTACTATCCCTTTTGGGCAAAGGCTGGGACTGGTGTCTGTACCTTTTACCCTAGAGCTTTGCCAAGGATACGTATAGTACTGTGGTCTGAGAGCCTAGGGGCCTGCTTGGTGTGGTGGGGCTTAGTGTCTATATCTTATTTTTGGCTAGTATCTGTTCTACCTTAAAAAATCAATTACTCTGAGTTAAAGTCTCAGCTGTGGAGAAATATCAACGATTAAGTCACCCCGCCCCTCACAGGCAATGGTTGCTAATGGAAAACCACACCTTCCCACAGCCACACACCCAGGGTACCAGTTTCGATCATTCTTGGGTGATTGACCTAGTTCAAGAGATCTAAGTCAAGTATCTCAGCCAGCACTGGTCTCAAGTCGGGGAGTTCAAAAGGTCTCTGGCAATTTGAGTTTTTTTCTGATTCCATATAAAATGAAGTATTTTTTTTTTTTTGAGATCTTTAAAGTATGACAATGGAACTTTAATAGGGATTGCATTAAAATTATATATTGCTTT
>NW_003852520.1:3097569-3130858 GCF_000181295.1 Otolemur garnettii
TATTGTTGGTATATATAAAGGCTACTGACTTATGGGTGTTAATTTTGTAACCTGAGATGCTGCTGTATTCCTTTATCACTTCTAGGAGTTTTCTAGTAGAATCCCTGGTGTTTTCTAGATATACTATCATATCATCTGTGAAAAGTGAAAGTTTAATCTCTTCTGACCCTATATGGACACCCTTAATCACCTTTTCTTCCCTAATTGCAATGGCTAAAACTTCCATTACACTGTTAAAGAGCAGTGGAGACAATGGGCACCCTTGCCTGGATCCTGAGATGAGTGGAAATGATTTGAGTTTAACTCCATTCAATACAATATTGGCTGTAGGTTTACTGTAGATGGTCTCTATCAGTTTAAGAAATGTACCTTCTATACCATAAGTGTTCTGATCATGAAGGGATGCTGGATATTATCAAAAGCTTTTTCTGCGTCAATTGAGAGTATTATGGTCTTTGTTTTTTAATTTGTTTATGTGATGAATTATGTTTATAGATTTACGTATGTTGAACCAGCCTTGAGATCCTGGGATAAAATCCACTTGGTCCTGGTGTATAATTTGTTTGATGTGTTGCTGGATTCTGTTGGTTAGGATCTTGTTGAATATTTTCTCATCAGTACTCATTAGTGATATTGGTCTATAATTTTCTTTTCCTGTTGGGTCTTTTCCTGGTTTGGGTATCAAGGTGATGTTTGCTTCATCGAATGTGTTGGGTAGCATTTGGTCTTTTTCTATATTTTGGAAAAGGTTGAGTAGTATAGGCACTAGTTCCTCTTTGGTAGAATTCTGATGTGAAGCCATCTGGTCCCAGGCTTTTCTTTTTAGGGAGATTTTGTACAGTTTATGCTATTTCAGAACTTGATATAGGCCTGTTCAACATTTCCACTTCGTTCTGCCTAATTCCTGTGAGGTGACATGCTTCCATAATTGGTCAATTTCCTTCAGATTGTCATATTTCTGGGAATAAAGTTTCTTGTAATATTCATTAAAGATTTTTTGAATTTCTAAGGAGTCTGTTGTTATTTCATCTTTACCATTTCTGATTGATGAGATTAGAGGTTTTACTCATTTTTTTCCTGGTTAAGTTGGGCAAAGGTTTATCTATTTTATTGACCTTTTTAAAGAACCACCTTTTTGACTTATTGATCTGTTGTATAATCCTTTTATTTTCAATTTCATTTAATTCTGCTCTAATTTTGGTTATTTCTTTTTTTCTGCTAGATTTGGGATTGGAGTGTTCTTCCTTTTCCAGTTTCCATTAAGTTGTTAACATCTTCTCTTTCCGTTCTCTTGAGGAAGGCTTGCAATGCTATATATTTTCCTCTTAGGACTACCTTTGTGGTATCCCAGAGGTTCTGATAACTCATGTCTTCATTTCTGTTTTGTTCTAAATATTTGGTAATTTCTTTCTTGATTTTATCTCTGACCCATCTGTCATTCAGCATAAAGTTATTTAGCTTCCATGCTTTTGTACTAGACTGCAAATTCCTGTTGTTACTGAGTTCAAATTTTATTCCATGATTGTCCAAGCAGATGCATCGAATAATTTCTATTCCTTTAAATTTGCTGAGGTTAGATTTGTGGCCTAAGATGTGATTGGTTTCAGAGTATGTTCCATAGAATGATGAGAAAAATGTGTATTCAGTTTTGTTAGGATGAAATGTTCTGTAGATATCTGATAAGTCCAAAAGTTGAATAGCTAAATTTAAATCTAAGATTTCTTTGCTCAGCTTCTTATTGGAGGATCTATCCAACCCTGCCAAAGGAGTGTTAAAATCTCTGACTATAATGAGCTGGGGGAAATCAAGTTGCTCATGCCAGTTAGAGTCTCTTTTATAAACAGGTGTATTCTGGTTAAGTGCATAGATATTGAAAATTGAGATCTCACTGTATTGAGTATTGCCCTTAACAAATATAAAGTGGCCATCTTTACCTTTGGTTAATTTTGTTGGTGCAAAATCTATTGTATCTGCAAATAAAATTGCAACACCCGCTTTTTTCTGCTTTCCATTAGCCTGGAATACAGATGACCATCCCTTCACCCTGAGTCTATATTTGTCTTTTAAGGTAAGATGAGATTCTGGTATACAACAGATGTCTGGTCTGAGTTTCTGTATCCAATCAGCCAATCTGTGCCTCTTTAGAGGACAATTTAAACCATTTACATGGATTGAAATTATTGAGCCCAGCAAAATTTTGGGTATCAAGTTTCTCGAAAGTCCTGTAGACATTTTTAATCCTTTCATCACTGTAGAAGTTGGAATTTGATCAAAAGTTTCTGAGTGAGTTTACTTTTGTTGTGGAGTATTACACTGGTTATTATGGAGGATACGTTTGAGAATTTCCTGGAGAGCTCGTTTAGTTACTGCAAATTTCTTCAACATGTGAATGTCATTAAAGTATTTAATTTCTCCCTCGTAAAGTAAATTCAGTTTTGCTGGATACAGGATACTATGTTGAAAGTTATTTTGTTTTAGGAGATTAAAAGTCAATGGGTACCCTCTTCTACTTTGTTAAAATATTTAATTTCTCCATCATGATGAAACTCAGTTTAGCTAGATACAGGATCCTGGGTTGAAAGTAATTTTGTTTTAGGAGATTAAAAGTCGATGACCACCCTCTTCTATCCAGAAATGTTTCAGCCGAGAGATCTGCAGTCATCCTAATACTCTTCCCCTTGTAGGTTATGGTTTACTTATATATGACTGCTTTCAGAATTTTCTCTTTCATCTTAACTTTAGTGAAGTTAATTATTTTGTGCCTGGGTGTCTTGTTCGGGTTGAGTTGTGCTGGAGTTCTGAAGCTACCTGCTATCTGAATTTCAGTATCTCTTGGCATATTTGGAAAGTTCTCTTTCATTATTTCATGAAGAAGAACCTCTGTGTTTTGTGAAGAAACTTCATCACCTTCAGGGATTCCTATAAGGCAAATATTAGTTTTCTTCGAATTATCTGAGAGCTCTCTAAGAGAAAGATCCATTTTTGGTCTCCATTTCTTTTGATCTTTGCGCTCCTGGGCTTCTTCAAAAGCTTTGTCTTCAACGTCAGAGATCCTTTCTTCTGCCTGCGCCACTCTGTTACGGAGGGATTTAACCGTATCTTTCAGATTCTTGAGGGCTGCAACCTTTTGTCTCAATGTTTCAAAATCTTTGATCATTTTATGTTTGAAATCGTTGAATTCTTGAGACATCTTTTGAATAATTTCTTGAAATTCTAACTTCCTCCTTTCTTCCATTCTTTTAATCTTATGTTCTATCTAAATTCTGAACTTGATTTATGACATCTTAGCCATCTGTTTATGGATGGGGTCTTCAATTGCATCTGCCCCATTTTTCCTTGGGGAAGTTGATCTACTCTGGTTATTAAAGTTGCCATAATTTTTCTGCTGATTCTGCCCCATGCTCAGTTTACTCTGTTTGGAGACCTGTTATCAGAATACAGAATAACATCTGAATACCCTGTTTTCAGATACGTTCAGTCTGTGGCTTCTTCTGTTTGCCCAGGCAGACAAAGTGTGTCTGTCTTCTTTTCCCAGTTCTTGGGCACAGGGGTGACCAGGGCACACCAGAATGGCAGCAGCTGCAAGGGAGCGTGCCTAGCTAGATCAGACCTTGTTTGGCTTGATGGGGCGCCTGGGGACAGGAGACTGGCAGTGGCCAGATGAATCCTAGTTTGACTCCACCAGGGTGATGGGGGACAGGGGAACTGTAGTAGTGGCGTGGGGCACTCATGCAGCTGAATCAGTCCTAGTTCAGCCCTACTGGGGTTACCAAGGGGCAGATGAACAATAGCAGCTGCGCAGAGCACAAGAGTAGCCAAATCAGTCCTACTTCGGCACACTGGGGTGATGGGGGGAGAGGAGCAGGGGAATGGTGGTGGCCAGATAAATCCTGATTCGGCCCCTACTGGTGTGGCCAGATAAGTCCTAGTTTGGACCCACTGGGGTGACTGGGGAAAGAGGAACAGCAGTGGCTGGATCAGTCCTTGATCAGCCCCATTGGGGCAATCAGAGGTCAGGGGAATAGCAGCGGCTCTGAGGGGAAATGCCTTCAGCCAGGTCAGTCCTTTTTTGGCCCTGCTGGAACAACTGGGGGGCAGGAGAATGGCAGCAGCTATGTGGGGAATGCGCACAGCTAGGCTATTCCTAGTTCGGCCATGCCAGGGCAACCAGGGGACAGAGGAACTGCTGCTGCTAAATCAGTCCTAGTTCAGCCCCACAGGAGCAACCAGGGATGGGGGAATAGCAGCGTTGGTGCAGGGCACATGCGTGACCAAATCAGTCCTAGTTCACCCCACCGGGGCAACCGTGGGGCAGGGGAACAGCAGCAGCTGGATCAGTACTAGTTCACCCCCACGGGGACAACCATGGGGGCAGGGGAATGGGGAACAGACAACTCCTCCACTACTACCCGCTGAATGTGTGTGGTACTAGCTAGCCAATCTGGTCCCTCCTGGCCTGGGAGTCCGGAGCAGGGAACTCTTCCACCTCTACCCATGGGATGCACATGGCTCTAGCAAAAAGTTCTGGGCCGACCCGGAGTGGGAACCTGGAGATAGCATCTCCACTACCGCCTGTGGGGTGCTTGACTCTAGCAAGCAGTTCCAGCCCGCCCAGAGGGGGGACTCTTCCACCACTGCCCACGTGGCACACGGCTCTAGCAAGTAGTATTGTGCCTGCCTGGAGCTGGAGGCTCCTCTGCGGCCACCCGCCGCTGTGGGAGGCATGCAGCTCTAGCAAGCAGTTCTGGGGCCCACTTTGTACCTGTATTTGTGTTCCTAAATACTTTTCCTTGGATTTACAGTTTGCTGGGCCTGACCAGAGATGGGTACTCCTCTGCCAGCCCCCGCAGGGCATGCATGGCTCTAGTGAGCAGTTTTGGGCCTGCCCAGAATGGAGGACTCCTCTGCAGCCACCCTCGGGACATTTGTGGCTCTAGCAAACAGTTCTGGGCCCACCCAGAGCGAGGATTCCTCTGCCACTGCCTGCGGGGCATTCATGGCTCTACCAAGCAGTTCTAGGCCCACTTAGAATGGAGGGCTCCTCTGCAGCTGCCCACAGGACATTCATGGCTCTATCAAGCAGATCTGGGCTTGCCCGGAGTGGGGGACACTTTTGCCTTTGCCTGCAGGGCTGTGTGGCTCTAGAAAGAAGTTCTGGGCCCACCTGCAGTGGTGGACTCCTCTGCCAGCCCCCACAGGACACCTGGAGCTCTAGAAAGCAGTTCTGGGCCACCCGAAGTGGAGGACTCCTCAGCTAGCCCCCACGGGGCACCTATGGTTCTAGCAAGAAGTTCTGGGCCCACCCAGAGCAGAGGACTCCTCCGCCACCACCCACCGGACACGTGCAGCTCTAGCAAGCAGTTTTGGGCCTGCCCTTAGTTGGAGACTCCTCTGCCACTTCCCCAAGGGTTCACATGGCTCTAGCAAGCAGTTCTGGGCCTGCTCAGAGTGGGGGACTCCTGCACTGTCCCCATGGGGTGTGTGTGGCTCTAGCAAGCAGTTATGGGCCCACCAGGAGCCGTGGGCTCCTCTGGCACCAACTGTAGGGCACACGGCTCTAGGAGCAGAGGACTCTGCTGCCACCACTGGTGGTGGGTTTTGTACCTTTTGATTGTATTTTGGGGATCACAGCTCGCCTCAGCAAAGTTGTTGTGGGTTCTTCAATCTTCTCTCTTGGCTCAGCTCCAAACCATCAGCTTACTTGCCAGACTTCTGTCCTTTAAGTCTCCTTCTGGATGGGAGCCTCTGTGGGAAGCTGGCTGCAGTTCACCATGTTGGCTCTGCCCCCATTAAAGGATTTTAAGGCAGAAGTGTTTTTAGGAATAAAGAGGGCTGTCTTATAATGATAAAATACACCTTACCTAAAAGATATTAAAGTTTTAAACACATATGCAAGAAATAACATAAAGTGAAACATACAAATTCCCACTGTTAGTGGGACATTTTCAAATGATCATTTCAAAAAGTGGTACATCAAGTAGACAAAACTTTAATAAAGATATGGGAAGTTTTTCAAACCCAGCCCTGGCTAAAAACTGCAAAAAAAAAAAAAAAAAAAAAAAAAGATATAGGAAATTTAAATACCACAACCAAGATGCTTAATTTAATGAATTTATTAATAATCTTGAATCTAAGGAGTGGAAAATAAACATTTTCCTCAAGTGCACATACACTATTTATGGAAATTGAGCATAAAGTAATTCACAAATAATGTTACAATAAATTTGTAAAAATAATTATATAGACCACATTCTAAACATTGTTACAGTTGTTATAAAATAAATTAACTAAAAATAGCATTATACTTCTGAACATTTTGCAAAAAGTACTCTCTATAACTCATAGGTCAAAGAATCATATTGAAAAACACAAAATGCTTAGTACTAAACAACAACAAACATAACACTTAATAAAATTTGTGAGATGCAAGTAGGATAGAGTTTAGAGGAAATTTTATGGCCTTAAATGTTTATACTCAAACAGCTAGAAGATAGTAAAAATTAGTAATATTAGTATCAACTCTGAGAAATTGAAAAAATATCAACAGAACAAATTCAAGGACAGCGAGTGTCAGAAAATAATAAATATTGAAGAGAAGTAAACTTCCATAAAGAAAAATTCATAATGTTAGAAAGTCTTTGCTATAGAAGGGATAGATAAAGAAAAAATCATGAATAGATTTGTCTTTGGCAAGTCTTGTCAGGAAAGAATGGGCAAGTATTAGGATAAACAAGCAGTATTAAAAATGAAATAGGGCATTTCATGTCAAATAGAGATGCAGTAAAAGTGAAAGCATAATAGCTACAACTATGAACAATTTTATGTCAATAATTCTGGAGAAAGAAGACAAAACTGACTATTTTTTAATTTTTTTTTTTTTTTTTGCAATTATTGGCCGGGCTGCATTTGAACTTGTCACCTCCAACATATGGGTCCAGCGCCCTACTTCTTTGAGCTACAGGCACCAACCCCCCAAAATTGACTATTTTGTGTGAAAATATAACCTCAAAACTGAGTCAATACAAAAATAGAAACCCTTACTAGACTAATAATCATTTAATTAATCACATAAACAGTTAAAACCTTTTCCTATCCAGCCCCTGAGACACAAGTTAATGGGCCCAGAATTTCACACATTCATTCTAGCTAACACTGGAAGAAATGATAATTTTAAAATGTTGAAACACCTTCCAGATATTAGTACAAATGAAAACTCATTTTTTGAGGCTAGCATATGCTTGACACTGAAAACAGATAAAGAAATTTTGAGGGAAAATTTTATTGGCTAATGTCATTTTCAGAATACAGTTGCAAAAATTGACCAGATAAGGGTGGCACCTTGGCTCAAAGGAGTAAGGTTCCAGCCCCATATGCCAGAGGTGGTGGCTTCAAACCCAGCCCTGGCCAAAAACTGCAAAAAAAAAAAAAAAAAAAAATGACCAGATAACACTAAAAAGATGAAGACTTTATATCTTTTGTATTAACCTGGATGGAGCTGGAACACGTTCTTCTTAGTAAAGCATCATAAGAATTGAGAAACAAGAGGCCAGTATACGCAATTCTAATATGAAGGCAGTAGATAAACTAATAGAAGAGGGTTAAGGGGAATTAGCAAGTGGGGAGAGGAGAGGAGGGAGTGGGATGAGGTGTATGGCACACCTCATGAAGGTGGGAAACAATTATAAGAGGGACTTAATCTAACAAATGCAATCAATGTAACATAATTTTTTGTGCCCTCAATCTCATACAATAAAATGTAACCTAATTCTGTGTACCCTCAATCAATCCCATACAATTAAAAAAATTTCAAAACATTGACTAGATATAGCAATAGAACGGAGAATATATACTAAAGATCGTGACCAAATTTAATTTATCCTATCAATGCAAGGTTGATTTAACATTTGAAAATCTATTTATATAATTAAAAATATTAGTGAATTAAATGGAGAAAAACTGTATGATTATCGCATTAGATGCAGAAAAATCTTTTGACAAAATTTTTCATGTTCAGTTAGCATGTTGAAAAGGGTAAAATACTACTTTATTCTCATTAAGTATATTTTCCCCAAACTCTAGTAAACATTATGCTCAATAATATAACTTTAGAAACTTTTCATGTACAAATTAAAAGTGAGACAAAGATGCCTGCTATCACCACTTCCATCAACATTATAATGAATATCTCAGCCAAGTTAGTAAGATGATCACTTACAAGAAGGAAAAAAATGAAACAAAAATGTTCATTACTTGCTGTCAAGAGGATTGCACACATGAAAAATCCAAGAGAATTTATAAATAAATTATGAGAATTAATAAGTTTTCAGAAAAGTCTGTGAATATAAGATCAATATTCCAAAACCAATTGCATTCCTAATTACTAGCAGCAAATAGTTATAAAATGTAATATTAAAAAGGATGTCACTTAAAATAGTATTAGGTACCTAGAAATTCAATAGATGTGCAAAACATTTAAAAAGATCATTTGAAAATTCAGTTGAAAGGCATTAAAGATGTCAACTTATACTAGTCATTCTATAAATTTAATTCACTTCGATTCCAATCAATACTTTTTTTGCAGAAATTGGCAAATTTATTTTAAAATGTATGTGGTATTCTTTAGGATTCTCTGAAGAAAGAGGAAAAATATACATGTATGTATGTATGCATACATGTATACATACATGTATGGGGGAGGGGGAGATTTATTGTAAGAATTGCCTTTTGTGATCATGGAGGTCAAGAAGTTTCCTGACTTTGATCTTTAAGCTGGAGAACTAGAAAAATCAGCAGTGTAACTCAGTTCAAAGTTCTGATAACCAGGAGAGCCAATGGTACAAATCCCAGTTTGAGTCCAAAGGCCTCACTTCAATCTATAAGGACAGGAAAAAATAGATGTTCCAGCTCAAACAAAAGCAGTGAAGGGAGAGAAGCAAATTTACTCTCCCATCACTTTTTGTTGTTTACAGGCTGTCAAGGAATTGGATAATGCCTACCATCATTGGTGAGGGTTATTTTTAATCAGTCCACCTATTCAAATGCCAATCCCTTCCAGAACCATTCTGACAAATGCATCTGGAAATAGTGTTTTACCTTTTATCTGAGCATCCCTCAGCCAAGTCAACACATAAAACCAGTCAAATCAACAGTATTGAAATACAATGGGCCAAAAATAGGTGAAATATACTTGGAAAAGAGGAACAGAGTGGAGGAATTTCCCTAATATATATCAACATACCAGAAAGGTATTGAGGTTATGCCAGTGTTGTATTGGCTTAGAGTTTGACAGACAGATTAATAGAACGAAATACAGAACTCAGAAATGTGTGTGCCCTAATAGAAAATGGTAAGTGAATTTTTTAATAAATTAGGCTTAAAATATGAATATCTATCTAAAATATGTAATAAACTCCTACATCTAACTGTACCCCAAAAGAAATTTCAGTTGATTTTAGGCTTAAGTATAAAAATAAAACTTGTAAAATATAGAAATATGTGTATACATCACTTTGAGTAAAGATTTCTTCAGGAAGACAAAAGATTCTAATCCTTAAAACCTCATAAAACACATTGATAAATTGAACCAAATTAAAACAAATAAGCCAAAAAGTTACTGTTCATAATAACAAATATTATAAACAAAATTAAAGCAAAAAACCAAGTAGGAGAAAATATTTGCAAAACATATACCTTACAACAAACTAGTATCCAATATTCAAAATTGGTAAATAATTACTACAAAACAATAAAAATCCAACATTAATACAAAAATAAATACTATAGATGAATGTATAATTCACAAAAGGGTAAATTTAAGTGGCCCAAAGCGTATGAAAAGACATTCAACTTCACTAATATTCAGAGAAATGGAAACTAAAGCCAGGAACATACCATTTTCCACTCACTGAAATTCAGAAATTTAAGTCTGATTGCACTGATTGTTGTCAAAAGTGTAGAATGTTGAAAATACAAATACAGTCCATCTGGAAAATAACTTGACATTATGTGATAAATTTGAACATTAACATACTCTAAGATCTAGCAATTCCGTTAATAATATCAACTTCAAAGAAATTTGTGCACATGAATACAAGGAGATATATATAATAATGTTTATAGAACATTATTTGTGAAGGCAAAACAGTAGAGGCAACACTAATATATACCAAAAAAATTAAAAAGAATGGATAATTAACTCGTGCTTTATTAATTCAACAGGATACCACCTCGAAGTAAAAATTAATGATATAGATCCACAAGTATTAACATGGAAATATTAAAAATATGGTGTTGAACAAAACACAACTTGCAAATTCTACCACTTACATGAAGTTTTCAAATATTCAAAACAATATTATACATTATTTTGTTATGTACATTTGTAATATACAGTGTAAAATCTGGAATAGAAATAATATAAACCAAAATCAAAACAATGACTTTTCTGGAGTGGAAGGAGGAAAATCTGACTGATAAAGATACACACAAGTCTTCATTGTCTTTATTTCACCCATTTCTAAAGCTGGATGGGGGTATACGCTTTCTTTATTAGATTTTACATTTTTTCTTTTTTATATATTTTATCATGTATAAAGTGGTTCTTAATGAATTTAAAGAAGGGAGAAAGATTTCTTTCTCTTTAATCATGATTGTGTACATTAATGCATTTATGGAGTACAGTGTGCTGAATTGATAAACAGTGTGGAATGCTTACATCAAACCGATTAATGTAACCATCACTTCTCTTGCTTATTCATTGTGGAAACACATTTATACTCTATTCTTAATAATTTTGAACTGTACCATTGTAGTATACATCTTAGGTGAGGTCACACCAAATAAACCCCCTCCTCCTAGGCTCCCCTCCCACTCCTCTTCCTTCTTTTTATCATTTGTATGAATGTGTAGGTGATTATATGTTTGTTTCATAGTAGTACTCAGCACACTGGATACCTTTTCTTCCATTCTTGAGATATTTTACTAAGAAGAATATGTTCCAGCTCCATCCAGGTAAACATAAAAGAGGTGACATTTCCATCTTTTTTATGGTTGCATGGTATACATATACCACAATTTGTTAATCCATTCATGAGTTGATGGGCACTTGGGCTGCTTTCATGTCTTGGCTGTTATGAACTGGGCTGCAATAAATATTCTGTTGCAAATAAATTTGTTGTTAAATAATTTTTGGTCATCTGCATATATACCTAGTAGAGGAATTGCAGGATCAAACAGTAGGTCTACTTTTAGTTCTCTGAGTATTCTCCAAACTTCTTTCCAAAAGGGCCATATTAGTTTGCATTTCCAACAGCAGTGTAGAAGTGTTCCCTTTTCTCTGCATCCATGCCAACATCTGTACTTTTGGAATTTTTTGATGTGGGCTAATCTGACTGGAGCTAGATGATATCTCAAAGTGGTTTTGATTTGCATTTCTCTGATGATTAAGGATGATGAGCATTTTTTCATGTGTGTGCAGGCCATGCACCTGTCTTCTTCAGAGAAGTTTCTGTTCATGTCTCTTGCCCACAAAAAAATGGGGTTCTTTGTTCTTTTCTTATTGATTATTTTGAGTTCTTTGTGGATTCTGGTTATGAGACCTTTGTGGGAAATATAACCTGCAAGAATCTTCTCCCATTTGGAAGCCTGTTTGCTTTACTTACTGTGCTCATGGCTGTGCAGAACATTTTTAGTTCGATCATATCCCAGTAATGTATTTTTGGTGTTGCTTCAATGCCTGGATGGAGGTGGGGGGTCCTCCTCATAAAATATTTTCCCAAGCTGATTTCCTCAAACATTTTACCTGCACCATCTTCTAGTATTATTTTTTATAGTTTCATGTCTTAAGTTTAAATCTTTCATCAGGTGAGAATAAATTTTTGTTAATGGTGAAAAGTGGGGGTCCAATTTTAGTCTTCTACAGGTTGCCAGCCGGTTCACTCAGTACCATTTGTTGAATAGGGAGTCTTTCCCACAATGAATGTTTTTGATTGAATTATAAAAGATCAAATGACAATAAATGTCTGTATTCATCTCTTGATTCTCTTTTGTCTTCCGTAAATCTACCTTCTGTTTTTTGTGCCAGTACCATGCTGTTTTGATCACTATAGATTTGTAGCATACCCTGAAGTCTGGTAACATGATGCCTCCAGATTTATTTTTATTTATCAGTAATATATTGGATATTTGAGATTTTTTTTTGTTCCCATATGAAATGAAGTACTATTTTTTCTAGGTCTTTAAAGCATTACAGTGGGGCTTTAATAGGGATTTCATTAAATCTATAGATTGCTTTCAGTAGTATGGACATTTTAACAATGTTGATTCTTCCCAGCCATGAACATGGTATGTTTTTCCATTTGTTAACATCTTCAGCTATTTCTTTTCTCAGAGTTTCATAATTGTCTTTATATATTATTCACATACTTTGTTAGATAAGTTACAAGGTATTTCATCTTCTTTGGCACTACTGTAAAAGGAATAGAGTTCTTGACTATATTTTTGGCTTCATTACTGTTGATATATATAAAAGCTACTGATTTGTAAGTATTGATTCTGTATCCTGAGACACTGCTGTATTCCTTGATCATGTCTAAGAGTGTTGTAGTTGAGTCCCTGAGATTTTCCAAGTATAGGATCATATCATGCATGAAGAGGGAGAGTTTTATTTTCTCTGACCCTATTTGGATACCCTTGATATTGCTTTTTCTTGCCTGATTGTGATTGCTAAGACTTCCGTTACTATGTTGAATAGCAATGGAGACAGTGGGCATCCTTGCCTAGTTCCTGATCTGAGTGGAAATGTTTTCAATTTTACTCGATTCAATATGTTATTGGCTGTGGGTTTGCAGTATGTGGCCTCTATTACTTTAAGAAATGACTCATCTGGAGGTGGAGGCAAGATGTCGGACTGCAGCCAGCTTTCTACAGATGCTCCTGTCCAGAAGGAGACTTAAAGGACAGAAATGTAGCAAGGGAGCTGATGGTTTGGAGCTGATCCAAGAGAGAAAGTTGAAGAACGCACTTTAACCTTGCTGAGGCGAGCTGCAACCCCCCAAATACAATCAAAATGTACAAAATCCACCACCAAGTGGATGGAAATCCCCTCCCCCACAAGAAGGGCTCGCCGTTTACTCCATACAAACAAGCAAGCAGAGTTCAAACATCCTCCCACTCTATCCAACAGGAGAGACCCCTTAAAAACTGGACCTCTTACCCCTGCTGGAGTGCCATGGCACCCTCCTGCCAGGCATAAAACTTTAAAACTGTATAAAACTGTATATATTTCCTCCCTGAAAATCTGAACTCTCAGGATTCCCCCCACTCTCACCCCGAGGTCTAGAGGTTTGTCATCTGTAGAGTCCAGATTCTTGGGCATTTCCTTGAGAGGAGTGGAGGGGGAAAGAGCTGGTGCTGGTCTGTGCTGACTCTGTGGCATGGGATCAAGGAGAGGATGGTTAGCGCAGAGGAAGCCATACAGGAACTGTGGTATCCTGAGCTGCAGAAAATGCTCATATCCCTTAGGCCATTACAGATAGGCATGTCCTGTCTTCTGGAGGTTCTGGACAGCAGCCACTGGTGGGAAGTTCTGTGAGTGAAGAGATCATAATAGCACCTAGCCTTCAGGGGAATATAGTTGAGACAAAGGCAGTGGCCGGGCAGAGGCTGGAATTGACACCTGAGTGTAAACTCTAATTGCTTGCTGCCCAGGGCTGAGTTTTGTATCAGGTGTAGCAGCGACTGACCTGCAGAGGAATTTAGCCTTGCTCTGTCCTGTTCTGTCAGCAACTTTAACCAGATGTGGGGCTGGAACTGAGTGAATTGCCCCTGCCTATAGTAAACACCAAAGGTACCCCTGCCAGACTCAGATCTCCTGGTGACTTAGGCAGTCGTAAACCCAGGCAGCAGTTGCTCACTGGAGTGAACTGGGTCACAGCCCTATGGTATTACCAGTGACTGGGTACAAGGTGGGGAAGGAGGTATCAACTTTCCCAGAATAATTCATTTGCTGGGTGGGTCCTTCTGCCCTCACAGAGCACTGGAGTGAGTCATATCTGAGTTTCCAGCAGACCTCTCCTATATAGTTGCCAGAGACTTTTTGATCTATCCCATCTGAGACCGGTGCAGACTGGGACAACTTATTTGGACCCCTTGAACCAGAAAAATCACCTAAGGAATATCCAAGGTGGCACCCTGGGTGTATGGCTGAGGGAAGGTTTGATTTTCTACGCTCAATTGCTGTTTGTGGGAGGTGGGGGCAACTTAATTGCTGGTATTTCTCCACAGCTGAGACTTCAGCCAAGAGTAACTGATTCAATAGGGTAGGACAGAGACCAGCCAAAAATAAGACAGCAACTTAGCCCCACCACACCAAGCAGGTCCCCAGTCTCTCAGGCTGTAACACCATGGGTCCTTGACAAAGGTCAAGGGGAAAAGCCAAATGGGGTAAAATAATCATGGGGCAGAATAAGTGGAAAAGCTGTGGTAATATGAATAACCAGAGTAGATCAACCCCCCCAAGGAATAATGTGGCTGGTAATATGAATAACCAGAGTAGATCAACACCCCCAAGAAAGGATGTGGCAGATCTAACTAAAGATGCCCTTTATAAACAGATGGCTGAGATGTCAGAAATCAAATTCAGAATTTGGATTGCAAATAAGATTAATAGAATAGAGGCAAAGATAGAATTAGAAATTCAAGGAGCATTCCAAAAGTTCACTCAAGAATTCAATGAATTCAAAGACAAAACCACCAAAGATTTTGAAACATTAAGGCAAGAGATCACAGACCTCAAAGATCTGACAAATATGGTGGAATCACTTGGTAACAGAATGCAACAGGCAGAAGAAAGAATCTTAGACGTAGAATACAAAACTTCTGAATGTGCCCAAGCATCCAAGGAGGAACAGAAATGGAAAGCAAAAAAGGATCATTCTCTGAGAGACCTCTGGGATAATTAAAGAAAACTAATATTCACTTTATATGAATTCCTGAAGGCGATGAAGTTGCTTCACAAAACACAGACGCTCTTCTTTATGAAATTAAGAAAGAAAACTTTCCAGATATGTCAAGAGATCCTGAAATTCAGATAGCAGACAGCTACAGAACCCAAGCATAACTCAACCTGAATAAGACATCCCCCAGACACATCATAATTAACTTCACTAAAGTTAATATGAAAGAGAAAATCCTGAAAGCAGCTAGATGTAAGAAAACCATAACCTACAAGGGGAAGAATACTAGAATGACTGCAGATCACTCTGCTGAAACCTTTCAGACCAGAAGAGGGTGGTCATTGACATTAATTAATTATTTTTTAATAAAAATCATAGCATTGTACAGTAATACTATCATCGGTTACAGTGTATTGTTTCTGTATACAATTTGAAATACTTTCATCCAACTGGTTAACATAGCTTTGATGTCTTTTTCTTCATTATTGTGTTAAGACATTTATATTCTACAGTTAGAGAGATTCACATGTACCCTTATAGGATGAACCATAGGTGTGATCCCACCAGTCACCCTCCCTCCATCCACCCTTCTCCCTCCTCTTTCTTCCTTCTCATCTCTCCCCATATTCCTGGACTAAAATTGGCTTATAGCTTTCCTATAAAAGCTATAAATTAGTTCCATAGTAGGACTGAGTACATTGAATACTTTTTCTTCCGTTCTTGGGATACTTTCCTAAGAAGAATATTTTCCAGCTCCATCCATGTAAACATGAAGTAGATGTCTTTAAGTGGGCAGTGCGCTTGCCCCAGCTTCCTCTTTTTCCGGCTGGAACCATGGAGGGTGTCAAAGAGGAGAAAAAGAAGGTTCTTGCTGTGCCAGAAACCCTTAAGAAAAAGTGAAAGAATTTCACAGAGCTGAAGATCAGGCATCTGAGAAAAAAGTGTGCCCAAAAGATGCTTCGAAAGGCAAGAAGGAAGCTTATCTATGACAAAGCTAAGCATTATCATAAAGAATACAGGCAGATGTACAGAACTGAGATTCAGATGGCTAGGATGGCAAGAAAAGCTGGCAACTTCTACGTATCTGCAGAACCCAAATTGGCATTTGTCATCAGGATCAGAGGTATCAATGTTGTGCGTCCAAAGGTCCTAAAGGTGTTGCAGCTTCTTCGCCTTCGCCAGATCTTCAATGGAACTTTTGTTAAGCTCAACAAGGCTTCCATTAACATGCTAAGGATTGTAGAACTATATATTGCCTGGGGGTACCCAAATCTGAAGTCAGTAAATCTATAAGCCTGGTTATGGCAAAATCAATAAGAAACGAATTGCATTGACTGATAACAGTTTGATTGCACGATCTCTTGGTAAATATGGCATCATCTGCATGGAGGATATGATTCATGAGATCTATATTACTGGAAAGCGCTTCAAAGAAGCAAATAACTTCTTGTGGCCATTCAAGTTATCATCTCCATTGGAGGGAATGAAGAAAAAGACAACCCACTTTGTAGAAGGTGGAGATGCTGGAAACAGGGAAGACCAAATCAATAGGCTTATTAGAAGAATGAACTAAGGTATCTTCTCTGATTGTTTTTGTAATCTGGTCAGTTAATAAACAGTGACTGCTTTCAAATTAAACACGAAGTAGGTAAAATCTCCATCTTTCTTAATGGCTGCATAGTATTCCATGGTATACATATACCACAATTTATTGATTCATTCATAGATTGATGGGCTCTTGGGCTTCTTCCATGACCTAGCAATTATGAATTGGGCTTCACTGAACATTCTGATACAAATATCTTTATTGTAGTGTGATTTTTGGACTTCTGGATACATATCTAAAAGAGGAATTATAAGATCAAATAGCAGGTCTATTTTTAGTTCTCTAAGTGTTCTCCAGACGTCTTTCCAAAAGGAACATATTAGTTTGCAATCCCACCATCAGTGTAAAAGTGTTTTCTTTTCTCCACAACCATGCCAACATCTGTGATTTTGGTTTTGGGATATGGGCTAATCTTACTGGTGTTAAATGATATCTCAAAGTAGTTTTGATTTGCATTTCTCTGATGATTAAGGATGGTGAGCATTTTTTCATATTTTTGTAGACCATGTGCCTGTCTTCTTCAGAGAAGTTTCTCTTCAAGTCCCTTGTTCACCCTGAGAAGGGATCATTTGTTCTCTTCTTGCTAATATGTTTGAGTTCTCTGTGGATTCTGGTTATTAAACCTTTGTTGGAGACATAACCTGCAAATAACTTGTCCAATTCTGAGTGCTGTCTACTTGCTTTACTTACTGTGCTTATGGCTGTGCAGAAGCCTTTAAATCTGATGAGGTCCTAGTAGTGTATTTTTGATGTTGCTTCAATTGCCCGGGGGGTCTTCTTCATAAAATTTTCGCCCAGGCCAATTTCTTCAAGCGTTTTCCCTACACTTTCTTCTGCTATTTTTAAAGTTTCATGTCTTAAGTTTAAATCTTTAATCCAGTGAGAGTCAATCTTAGTTGGTGGTGAACGGTGTGCATCCAGTTTCAGTCTTCTACAGGTCTCCAGCCAGTTTGCCCAGCATCATTTGTTAAATAGGGAATCTTTTCCCCACTCAATGTTTTTAATTAGCTTGTCAAAAATCATATAACGGTATGTAGCTGGGTTCATCTCTTGGTTCTATATTTTGTTCCATACATCTACCTCTCTGTTTTTCTGCAATACCATGCTGCTTTGATCACTATGGATTTATAGTATAGTCTGAGGTCTGGTAGCGTGATTCTTCCTGCTTTGCTTTTATTTTTGAAAAAGGCTTGGCTATTCAAGTTTTTTTCTGATTCCGTATGAAACAAAGTATTATTTCTTGAAGATATTTAAAGTATGACAATGGAACTTTAATAGGGATTGCATTAAAATTATATATTGCGTTGGGTAGTATTGATATTTTAACAATGTTGATTCTTCCCAGCCATGAGCATGGTATGTTTTTCCATTTGTTAACTTTTTCAGCTATTTATTTTCTTAGAGTTTCATAGTTCTCTTTATAAAGGTCTTTCACGTCCTTTGTTAGGTAAACTCCCAAATATTTCATCTTTGACACTACTGTAAATGGAATAGAGTTTGTAACTAATTTTTTCAGCTTGACTGTTATTGGTATATATAAATGCTACCGAATTATCAGTGTTGATTTTGTAACCTGAGACACAGCTATTTTCCTTGATTACTTCTAAGAGTTTTATAGGAGAAACCATGGTATATTCCAGGTATACAATCATGTCATCTGTGAAGAGTGAAAGTTTAATCTCTTCTGATTCTATATGGATACACTTGATTGTGTTTCTTCCCTGATTGCAATGGATAAAACTTCCATTACAATGTTGAAGAGCAATGGAGACAATGGGCAACCTTGCTTGTTTCATGATCTGAGTGGACATGGTTTCAATTTAACTCCATTCAGTATGATATTGGCTGTGGGTTTGCTGTAGATGGCCGCTATCATTTTGAGAAATGTCCCTTCTTTGCCAATTTTCTTAAGTGTTCTGATCATGAACAGATGCTGGATATTATCGAAAGCTTTTTCTGCATCAATTGAGAGAATCATATGTTCTTTGTTTTTTAATTTGTTCATGTGATGAATTACATTATAGATTTGCATATGTTGAACCATCCTTGAGATCCTGGGATAAAATCCACTTGGTAATGGTGTATAATTTGTTTGATATGTTGCTGGATTCTGTTTGTTAGGATCTTTTTGAATATTTTCACATGAATATGCATTAATGATATTGGTGTGTAATTTTCTTTCTCTGTTGGGTCTTTTCCTGGTTTGGGGATCAAGGTGATGTTTGCTTCATAGAATGTGTTGGGTAGTATTCTGTCTTTTTCTATATTTTGGAAAAAGTTAAGTAGTATAGGTACTACTTCCTCTTTAAAGTTTGGTAGAATTCTGATGTGAAGCCATCTGGTCCTGGGCTTTTCTTTTTAGGGAGATTTTGTATAGTTGATGCTATTTCAGAACTTGATATAGGCCTGTTCAACATTTCAAATTCCTTCTGGCTAAGTCTTGGAAGGTGATATGTTTCCAAGTATTGGTCAATTTCCTTTGGATTATCATATTTCTGGGAATAAAGTTTTTTGTAATATTCATTAAGGATTTTTTGAATTTCTAAGGGGTCTGTTGTTATTTCTTCTTTACCATTTCTGACTGGTGAAATTAGGGATTTTACTCTTTTTTTCTTGGTTAGGTTTGCCAAAATTTTCTTTATTTTATTCATCTTCTCAAACAACCAACTTTTTGATTGATTGATGTGCTATATAATCCTTTTGTTTTCAATTTCATTTAATTCTGCTCTAATTTTGGTTATTTCTTTTCTTCTGCTGGTTTCGGATTGGAGTGTTCTTCCTTTTCCAGCTGCTGAGGTGTCCCAATAATTTGCTAACATTCTCTTTTTCCATTTTCTCTAGGAAGGCTTGCAGTGCTATACATTTCCCTCTTAGTAGATTAGTGCCTTTGCAGTATCCCAGAGATTCTGGTAACTCATATCTTCATTATTGTTTTGTTCCAAATATTTGGCAATTTCCTTCTTAATCTTGTCTCTTACCTACCTATCATTCATCATAAGGTTATTTAGCATCCATGTTTTTGTATGAGTCTACAGATTCCTGTTGTTACTGAGTTTAAATTTTATTCCATGATGGTCTGAGAAGATGAAAGGGATAATTTCCATTCTTTTAAATTTGCTGAGGTTAGACTTGTGACATAAAATGTGGTCAATTTTAGAGTATGTTCCGTGGGCTGATGAGAAAAATGTGTATTCAGTTTTGTAAGGATGAAATGTTCTGTAGATGTCCCTTAAATCCAAATGCTGAATGGTTAACTTTAAATCTAAAATTTCTTGCTAAGCGTCTTGTTGGAGGATCTTTCCCATACTGCCAAAGGAGTAGGAAAATCTACAGCTATGATGAAGCTGGAAGAAATCAAGTTGCTCATGTCTATTAGAGTATCTCTTATAAATTGAGGTGCCATTCCGTTTGGGTGCATAAATATTGATGATTGAAATCTCATCATATTGAGTATTACCCTTAACAAATATCAAGTATCCATCTTTATCCTTGCTTACTTTAGTTGTTTTAAAGCCTATTGTATCTGCAAATAAAATTGCAACACCTGCTTTTTACTGCTTTCCATTTGCTGGAATATAGATGACATCCCTTCACCTTGAGTCTACATTTATCTTTTAAGGTAAGATGGGATTCTTATATGCAGTGGATATCTGGCCTGAGTTTTTGTATCCAGTCAGATAGCCTGTGCCTCTTTAGAGGGCAACTAAGGCCATTCACTTTGATTGAGAATATTGATAAACCTGGTATAATTTTGGATATCGAGTTTTTCGAAAGTCCACTGGATAAAGATCCTTTCACCACTGGGGAGGTTGGAATTGGATTAAATTTTCTGTGTGAGTCTACTTATGTGGTGGAGGATTGTGCTGGTCATTATGGAGGACAGGTCTGAGAATATCCTGGAGGGCTGGTTTAGTTATAGCAAATTTCTTCAAGGTGTCAATGTCATTAAAGTATTTAATTTCTCCATCATAAATGAAACTCGGTTTAACTGGATACAAGATCCTGGGTTGAAAGTTATTTTGTTTAGGAGGTTAAAGTTGATGACCACCCTCTTCTAGCCTGAAAGATTTCAGCAGAGAGATCTGCAGTCATTCTAATATTCTTCCCCTTATAGGTTATAGTTTTCTTACATCTAGCTGCTTTCAGAATTTTCTCTTTCATATTAACTTTAGTGAAGTTAATTATGATGTGCCTCGGAGAATTCTTGTTTGGGTTGAGTTGTGCTGGGGTCGTGAAACAGTCTGCTGTCTGAATTTCCAAATCTCTTGGCATGTCTGGAACATTCTCTTTCATTATCTCATAAAGTAGAGCCTCTGTACTTTGTGAAGCCATTTCGTTGCCTTCAGGGATTCCTATGAGATGAATGTTAGTTTTCTTTGAGTTATCCCAAAGATCTCTGAGAGAGTGATCTATTTTTGCTCTCCATTTCTCTTCATCCTTTAGTGCTTGGGTATGCTTAGAAGATTTGTCTTCCATGTCAGAAATCTTTTCTTCTGCCTGCTCCATTCTGTTACCGAGGGATTCTACCACATGTTCAGATCTTTGAGGGCTACAAACTCTTGCCTCAGTGTGTCAAAATCTTGTTCATTTTATATTTGAAATCGCTGAATTTTTGAGACATCTTTTGAATAAGTCATTGAGACATCTTTTGAATGATTTCTGAAAATTCTAATTTCCTCCTTATATGCTATCCAAATTCTGAACTCGATTTCTGACATCTCAGCCATCTGTTTACGGATGGGGTATTCAACTGCATCTACCCATTTTTTTCTTGGGAGAGTTGTTCTACTTTGGTTCTTCATGTTTTCTGAGTTTTTCCGCTGTTTCCACCGCATGCTAAATTTGCACAGTTTGGAGTCCGTCTCAGAACCATTCCTCCAGTGGCTGCCACTGGATAAAATGCCGGTTTTCTCTGGCTGTCCAGAGAGGTCGAGCATGTCTGTCCGGAAATGCCTCAGGGATGTGAGCTTTAGTGTTCCCACTGATGTGTCTGTTGCTCTTCACCTTGGCCTACTGTTGCTGTAGGATGGATCCCTCTCAACTAACCACCCTCTTATACTTCTTGAGCAGCCTGGGCCCTGTGAGCACGGGGGGAACAGTGGGGAATCTGCCTGTCACCAGGGGAACGCAGGACTAAAGCAAGCAAGCAGAGGTGTCTGGCCACCCAGCACCCGGAAAGGGTGGCAGAAGCAGTGAGGAATCCACCTACTTTTGGAGTAAAACAGGGCTGAAGAAAACAGGCAACAGGTCCTTGGTCACTCAGAACCTGATGAGAGTGGCGGGAGCCGGGGGGAAGCCACCTGCCACTGTGCGGGGGGAGGGTTGTGCGGGGTGCAGGGAAGATGTGCGTATATCTATCTCTTCTTTCATCTCAGCTCTCCTCCTTCACCTCCGTTCGTTTCTTTCTGGCCATTATCTCTTCCCCTGGACGGAGTTTTTGTTGAAAACTAGCACTCTCCTGCCTTCTTCCCCTGTTCCCCCTTATTGTTGAATGAGACAATTCAGGTTAGGGAAAATAGCCAACCCAAAGATTTAGCAAACTATAAAACACATTGACAACAAACGAACAAATAAACAGACGAAAATATTACCAGACACACAAGTACACAGATGCACAATCAGAAAGAAGTAAACAGACAGACAAAAAAGTAACAAACAAAAACAAAAAAAATGGTAATCATAAAATGATAAAAAAGGAAGAGAAAAAGAAAAATAAATAAACTCTATTAGACTGCTGTATGCACTCTCAGCAACTGGTCCATAGGAATCAGTGCTATTCAGAGACCATTTTTGGAGTTTCACAATACTTCTGCTTCCTAACTGGCCAAGTGCATTGAGCAGCAGCAGTTGCACAGGTGAAATCAGTCTCAGGGCACTGGGCCAGGGTGCCTAGGATCGTGCCAAGTGGTAGCAGCCACTTGGGTAGCTGATAGGGTCAAATAAGTCCTCTGGGCACCCCGTGAGGGTGCCCAGGAGCGTGCAAAGCAGCAGCAGTTGCATGTGGAATCAGTCCTCCAGGTGACCCGCTAGGGTCCCTGGGAGTGCATGGAGTTGCAGTAGCAGTGCGGGTCAAATCAGTCCTTTGGGTGCCATGTGAAAGTGTTTAGGAGCCACACAGGTGGAATCAGTCCTCCAGCCACCGTGCGAGGGTGCCTGGGAGAGTGAGTAGTGGCAGCAACTGTGTGGGAAGCCCAGCATATCAATTCAGTCCTCCAGGTGCCGTGCGAGGGTGCCCAGGAGTGCATGGAGTGGCAGCAATTGCGTGGTTTGAATCAGTCATCTGGGCGCCATGTGACAGTGCCCGTGAGCCATGCAGGTTGATTCAGTCCTCCAGGCACCATGCAAGGGTGCCCGGGAGTGCTTAGAGTGGCAACAGTCACGTGGGCCAATCAGGCCTCTGAGTGACGGGTGAGAGTGCCTGGGAACACACCAAGCAGTAGCAGCTGCTTGGGGAGCCGCATGGATAGCATCAATCCTCTTGGCAACCCGCGAGGGTGCCTGGGAGCACGTGGAGCCATGTGGGTAGCTGCTCGGGTCAATTCAGTCATCTGGGTGCTGTGCGAGGGTGCTTGGGGTTGCGCAGAGTGGCAGCAGAAGCACGGTCGAATCAGTCCTCTGGGTGCCCCCTTCCCTCACTTTTCTGTCTGGACACCTAGACCCCTGACTCTCCAAATGGGGTCCAAATGGCTCCACTTTCTGGTCGCCAAATTCCACACTGGAGTCCATGCTTCACCACACTTTCTGCAAAGCACCCAAACTCCCCACTGATTGGGGACAATCCTCTGTGGGGGAGGCGTAGTTTGCTGCTGTCTTAGGCTGCTGGTCACTGGTGTGGCTAGTGCCACTTCAACTGCAGTGCCAAGTTTTCTCTGGCAGATACCTTGGCTTTGGGTCACAATTCCTGTCCAGCAATCCACCTTTTTGCTGCACAGCCTATGTTGCCTGTCTGTGCCAACACTTCATGCAGGGAAGGATCCAGCATGCCTACTCTCACCTGAAACCACAGGAGAATTGATCCAGGGATGCATTCCCTTGACCATCTTGCTCCGCCTCCAACATTTAATCTCCTAAAACAAAATAACTTTCAACTCAGGATCCTCTATCCAGCTAAAATGAGTTTCATTTATGATGGAGAAATTAAATACTTTAATGACATTCATATGTTGAAGAAACTTGCCGTAACTAAACTAGCTCTCCAGGATATTCTCAGACCTATCATCGATAATGACCAGTGCAATCCTCCACAACAAAAATAAACTCACTCAGAAATTTTTGATAAAATTCCAAATTCCACAGTGGAGAAAGAATTAAAAATGTCCAATGGAATTTCGAACAACTTGATACCTAAAATTTTACCAGGCTTATCAATAATTTTAATAAATGTCAATGTTTTAAATTGTCCTCTAAAGAGTGTGGATATATTGGCTGATTGGATAAAGAAACACAGACCAGAAATCTATTGTATACAAGAATTTCATCTTACCTTAAAAGATAAATATAGACATAGGGTGAAGGGATGGTCATCTATATTCCAAACAAATGGAAAGCAGAAAGAAGCAGGTGTTCCAATTTTATTAGCCGATACAATAGGCTTTAAAACAACAAAAGTAATCAAAGATGAAGATGGCCACTTTATATTTGTTAAGGACAATACTCAATATGATGTGATCTCAATTATCAATATCTATGCACCCTACTAGAATGCACCTCAATTTATAAAAGAGACTCTAACTGGCATGAGCAACTTGATCTCTCCCAGCTCCATCATAGTCAGAGATTTCAACACTCCTTTGGCAGTGTTGGACAGATCCTCCAAAAAGAAGCTGAGCAAAGAAATCTTAGATTTAAATTTAACTATTCAACTTTTGGAATAAACAGACATCTACAGAACATTTCATCTTAACAAAACTAAATACATATTTTTCTCATCAGTACACGGAACATACTCCAAAATCAATCACATCCTAGGTCACAAGTCTAACCTAAGCAAATTTAAAAGAATAGAAATTATTCCATGCATCTTCTCAGACCATCATGGAATAAAATTTGAACTCAGTAACAACATGAATCTGCAAGCTCATACAAAAACATGGAAGGTAAATAACCTTATGCTGAATAATAGATGGATCAGAGACGCGATCAAGAAGGAGATTACCAAACTTTTAGAACAAAATGATAATGAAGACACAAGTTATCAGAAACTCTGGGATACCGCAAAGGTAGTCCTAAGAGGGAAATTTATAGTACTGCAAGCCTTCCTTAAGAAAACGGAAAGAGAGTAAGTTATCAACTTAATGGGACATCTCAAGCACCTGGAAAAGGAAGAACATTCCAATCCCAAATCCAGCAGAAGAAAAGAAAGTAACAAAATTAGAACAGAATTAAATGAAATAGAAAACAAAAGGATTATAGAACAGATCAATAAATCAAAAAGTTGGTTTTTTGAAAAAATCATCAAAATTGATAAACTTTTGGCCAAGCTAACCAAGAAAAGAAGAGCAAAATATCTAATCTCATCAATCAGATAAGGTAAAGAATAAATAACAGATGCTTTAGAAATTCAAAAAATCCTTAATGAATATTACAAGAAACTTCATTCCCAGAAATATGACAATCTGGAGGAAATTGACCAATACTTGGAAGCACGTCACCTTCCAAGACATAGCCAGAATGAAGTGATAATTTTGAACATGCCTATATCAAGTTCTGAAATAACATCAACTATACAAAATCTCTCAAAAAAGAAAAGCCCAGGACAAGAAGACTTCATGTCAGAATTCTACCAAACCTTTAAAGAGGAAATAATATCTATATTATTCAACCTTTTCCAAAATATTGAAAAAGATGGAATACTACCCAACACATTCTATGAAGCAAACATCACCTTGATACCCAAACCAGGAAAGGACCCAACAAGAAAAGAAAATTATAGACCAATATCACTAATGAGTATTGATGGGAAAATTTTCAAGATCCTAACAAACAGAATCCAGCAACACATTAAACAAATCATACATCATGACCTAGTGGGTTTTATCCCAGGATCTCAAGGATGGTTCAACATACGTAAATCTATAAATATAATTCATCACATAAACAAATTAAAAATCAAAGACTATATGATTCTATCAATTGATGCAAAAAAGCATTTGATAATATATAGCATCTCTTCATGATCAGAACAATTAAGAAAATTGGTATAGAAGGGACATTTCTTAAACTGATAGAGGCCATCTACAGCAAACCCATAGCCAATATTTTATTGAATGGAGTTAAGTTGAAATCATTTCCACACAGATCGGGAACCAGGCAAGGTTGCCCATTGTCTCCATTGCTCTTTAACATTGTAATGGAAGTTTTAGCCATCGCAATTAGGGAAGAAAAAGCGATCAAGGGTATCCATATAATGTCAGAAGAGATTAAACTTTCACTCTTTGCAGATGATATGATTGTATACCAGGAAAACAGCAGGGATTCTACTAAAAAACTCTTAGAAGTAATCAAGGAATACAGCAGCATCTCAGGTTACAAAATCAACACTCATAAATCTGTAGCCTTTTGAGATAGCAACAGCAGTGTGGCTGAAAAAAAAAGTCAAAGATTCTATTCCATTCACAGTACTGCCAAAGAAGATGAAATATCTGGGAGTTTACCTAACAAAGAATGTCAAAGATCTCTATAAAGAAAACTATGAAACTCTAAGAAAAGAAATAGCTGAAAATGTTAAAAAATGGAAAAACATACTATTATCATGGCTAGGAAGAAATAACATTGTTAAAATGTCCATACTACCCAAAGCAATATATAGTTTTAATGCAATCCCTATTAAAGCTCCACTGTCATACTTTACAGATCTAGAAAAAATAATACTTCATTTCATATGGAATTAGAAAAAACCTCGAATAGCAAAGACATTACTCAGGAACAAAAATAAAGTAGGAGGAATTACGTTACCAGACCTAGACTATACTATATTGATCAAAACAGCATGGTACTGGCACAAAAACAGAGAGGTAGATGTATGGATCAGAATAGAGAACCAAGAGATGAATCCAGTTACCTACTGTTATCTGATCTTTGACAAGCCAATTAAAAATATTGAGTGGAGAAAAGTTTCCCTATTCAACAAATGGTGGTGGGCAAACTGGCTGGTGACCTGTAGAAGACTTAAACTAGACCCACACCTTTCACCACTAAGATAGACTGTCACTGGACTAATGATTTAAACTTAAGACATAAAACTATAAAAATACTAGAAGAAAGTATAGGGAAAGCACTTGAAGAAATCAGCCTGAGTGAAAATTTTATGAGGAGGACACCCCGGGCAATTGAAGCAACATCAAAAATAGACTTCTGGGATCTCATCAAACTAAAAAGCTTCTGCACAGCCAAGAACACAGTAAATAAAGCGGATAGACCACCCTAAGAATGGAAGAAAATATTTGTTGGTTATATCTCTGACAAAGGTTTGATATCCAGAATCCACAGAGAACTCAAACATATTAGCAAGAAAAGAACAAGTGATCCCATCTCAGGGTGGGCAAGGGACTTGAAAAGAATTTTCTCTAAAGAAGATAGGCGCATGGCCTACAGATATATGAAAAAATGCTCACCATCCTTAATCATCAGAGGAATGCAAATCAAAACTACTTTGAGATATCACCTAACTTCTGTAAGATTAGCCCATATCACAAAATTCAAAAACCAGAGACGTTAGAGAAAAGGGAACACTTCTACACTGCTGGTGGGAGTGCAAACTAATATGTTCCTTTTGGAAAGACATCTGGAGAACACGTAGATAACTACAAATAGACCTGCCATTTGATCCTGCAATTCCTTTATTAGGTATATATCCAGAAGAACATAAATCACATTACAGCAAAGATATTTGTATAAGAATGTTTATTGCAGGCCAGTTCATAATTGCTAGGTCATGGAAGAAGTCTAAGTGTCCGTCAACCCACAAATGGATCAATAAATTGTGGTATATGTACACTATGGAGTATTGTGCAGCCCTAAAGAAAGATGGAGACTTTACCTCCTTCATGTTTACGTGGATGGAACTGGAAAATGTTCTTCTTAGCAAGAATGGAAGAAAAAGTATCCAATGTACACAGCCCTATTTTGAAACTAATTTATAGCTTTCATGGGAATCTTACAGCCTAATTATAGCCTTAGAATAAAGGGAGAGAGGTGGGAGAGGGGAGAAGAGGAGGGTGAATGGGTGGAGGGAGGGTGATTGGTGGGGTCACCTCTATGGTTTATCTTACAAGGGTACAAATTAATCTTTCTAGAAGCAGAGTATAAATGTCTTAACTCAATAACTAATGAAAATGACATGAAGACTACGTTAACCAGTTTGACGAGAGTATTTCAAAATGTATATGAAAACACCACACTGTACCTCTTGATTGCATTAATGTACACAGCTATGATTTAATTAAAAAAAAAAAGAAATGACTCATCTAAGCCTACTTTCTTAAGTGTTTTGATCAGGAAATGAAGCTGGATATTATGAAAAGCCCTTTTCTGCATCAATTGAGAGAATCATATGGTCTTTGTTTATTTTATTTGTGTGATTTATTATATTTATAGATTTATGTATGTTTAACAAGCCTGTAACCATGGAATAAAACCAACTTGATCATGGTGTATAATATTATGATATGTTGTTGAATTCAGTTCCCTAGGATGTTATTGAACATTATTGTATCGATATTCATTAATGATATTGGTCTGTAGTTTCCTTTCTTTGTTGGGTCTTTTCCTGAACTACTGGCATATCTACATGAACTCCATAAATATTAGTTGAGGCTGAGAAGCTTGCCTTTCTACCTCTTTCCCTACTTAAGTTGATAGAAGTAAAAATCTTGTTTCCATCATGTGTTTTTTTCAGAATATATTCTCTTTGGTTTCATTGCATCAGATGTTATGGTGTTTTTTTATGTTGAGTTTAATTGTTTGTAGCAAAAAGCAGATACTTTTTCAAAGTCTGTGTTTTAAAAATTTATAAAATTTATTTTTAAATAATTAACAGATGTTTAAAAAAGATAAAAATCCAAGATTCTCTGATCAAATATTTTAAATATTCTTTAGGAAAATCTGACCCCAATATTTGCTCGTAGCTGAGTCATAGAGATTTGTAAAATATTAATATGCTAGAAAGTTATCTTTCTATTTAAAAGACTAGAGTGTTTCTAAATATGCTATAAGCTTGTCTGTTCATTTTACACTGTAATGTTTAGAAAACAAAAACTTAATCCTTTAACAGTGGAAGGGAGACTTAAGCTTCTGTTCAGCTCTGCATGTTGGCTAAGAAAAGGATAATAATTGTCCTTTCCCAAATCTAACTCCCGAGGACACAAGAAAAGTATACATACCAGTAACGATGCTAAAGATTCATAGGACCAGGATGACCTGTCCTATTCATTCAAAGTTAACTGACCAAGAGCAAAGAAATGTTACAACCTCCTCAGACCCTCATTGAAGCTCATATGTCTGCAGTCATTTGTTACCTCTTGCAACCTCCCCACTGAACATAAAAAGAAGCCTAAATTTCATACTTACTTAATCCTAAATTTCATACTAACTTAACTATACTTTTTTAAAATTGAATCATAGCTGTGTACATTAATACAATAATGGGGTACAGAAGGCTGTTTATATATACAATTTGAAATACTTTCATCCAATTGGTTAACATACCCTTCATGTCTTTTTCTTAGTTATTGTGTTCAGACATTTATATTCTACATTTGGAGAGAGTCACACGTACCTTTATAGGATGAACCATAGGCATGATCTCATCAATCACCCTTCCTCCACCCATCCTATGCACTCCACTCCCCTCCCCTCCCTCTCCCCTTTCCCAATATTCTTGGACTATAATTGGGTTATAGTTTTCCTATGAAAGCTACAAATTAGTTTCACAATAGGGTTGAGTTGGATATTTTTTCTTCCATTCTTGAGATACTTTGCTAAGAAGAATATTTTTCAGTTACATCCATGTAAACATGAAGGAGATAAAGTCTCCATCTTTCTTTAGGGCTGCATAGTATTCCATGGTGTACATATACCAAAATTTATTGATCCATTCATGGGTCGATGGGCACTTGGGCTTCTTCCATGACCTAGCAATTATGAATTAGGCTGCAATGAACATTGTATTACAAGTATCTTTATTGTAGTGTGATTTCTGGTCTTCTGGATATATACCTAGTAGAGGAATGATAGGATCAAATGGCAGGTTTATTTTTAGTTCTCTAAGTGTTTTCCAGATGACTTTCCAAAAGGAACATCTTACTTTGCAATCCCACCAGCAGTGTAGAAGTGTTCCTTTTTCTCCAGAACCACGCCAGAATCTGTGATTTTTGGATTTTGTGATGTGGGCTAATCTGACTAGTGTTAGATGATATCTCAAACTAGTTTTGATTTGCATTTCTCTGATGATTAAGGATGGTGAGCAATTTTTCATATATCTGTAGGCCATGCACCTATCTTCTTTAGAGAAAATTCTTTTCAAGTCCCTTGCCCACCCTGAGATGGGATCACTTGTTCTTTTCTTGCTCATATGTTTGAGTTCTCTATGGATTCTGGTTATTAAACCTTTGTCAGAGACACAACCAACAAATATTTTCTTCCATTCTTAGGGCAGTCTACCCACTTTATTTACTGTATTCTTGGCTGTGCAGAAGCTTTTTAGTTTGATGAGGTCCCAGTAGTGTATTTTTTTGATGTTGCTTCAATTGCCAGGTGGGGGGTCCTCCTCATAAACTTTTCACCCAGGCTGATTTATTTAAGTGCTTTCTGTACACTTTCTTCTAGCATTTTTATAGTTGTATGTCTTAAGTTTAAATCTTTAATCCAGTGAGAGTCTATCTTAGTTAGTGGTGAAAGGTGTGGATCCTATTTCAGTCTTCTGCAAGTCACCAGCCAATTTGCCCAGAACCATTTGAGAAATAGGGAATCTTTTCCCCACTCAATGTTTTTAATTGGCTTATCAAAGACCATATAACAGTAAGAGGCTGGGTTCATCTCTTGGCTCTCTATTCTGATCCATACATCTACCTCTCTGTTTTTCTGCCAATACCATGCTGTTTTGAACACTGTGGATTCATAGTATAGTCTGAGGTCTGGTAGCATGATTCCTCCTGCTTTGTTTTTATTTCTGAATAATGTCTTGGCTATTTGAAGCTTTTTCTGATTCCGTATGAAATGAAGTATTATTTTTTCAGGATCTTTAAAGTATGACAATGAAGCTTTAATAGGGATTGCATTAAAATTAGTATATTGCTTAGGGTAGTATGAACATTTTAACAATGTTAATTCTTCCTAGCCATGAGCATGGTATGTTTTTCCATTTGTTAACATTTTCAGCTATTTCTTTTCTTAGAGTTTCATAGTTCTTTTTATAGAGATCTTTGACATCCTTTGTTAGGTAAACTCCCAAATATTTCATCTTCTTTGGCAGTACTGTGAATGGAATAGAGTTCTTGACTATTTTTTCAGCTTGACTATTGTTGGTATATATAAAGGCTACTGATATGTGAATATTGATTTTGTAACCTGAGACACTGTTGTATTCCATGATTACTTCTAAGAGTTTTGTAGTAGAATCCCTGGTGTTTTCCATGTATATAATCATATCATCTGCAAAGAGTTAAAGTTTAATCTCTTCTGATATCATATGTATGCCCTTGCTTGCCTTTGCTTCCCTAATAGTGATGGCTAAAACTTCCATTACAATGTTAAAGAGCAATGGAGACAATGGGCAAACTTGCCTGGTTCCTAATCTGCATAAAAATTTCAATTTAACTCCATTAAATACAATATTGGCTGTGGGTTTGCTGTAGATGGCCTCTATCTGTTTAAAAAATGTCCCTTCTATGCCAATTTTCTTAAGTGTTCTGATCATAAAGGGATGCTGGATATTATCAATTGCTTTTTCTGCATCAATTGATAGAATCATATGGTCTTTGTTTTTTAATTTGTTTATGTGATGAATTATATTTATAGATTTACATATGTTGAACCAGCCTTGAGATCCTAGGATAAAACCCACCTGGTCATGGTACATAATTGTTTGATGTGTTGCTGGATTCTGTTTGTTAGGATCTTGTTGAATATTTTTGCATCAATATTCATTAGTGATATTGGTGTGTAATTTTCTTTTCTTGTTGGGTCTTTTCCTGGTTTGTGGATCAAGGTGATGTTTGTGTCATTGAATGTCTTGGGACATATTCCTACTTTTTCTATATTTTGGGAAAGCTTAAGTAGTATAGGTACTAGTTCTTCTTTAAAGGTTTTGTGGAATTTTTATGTGAAACCATATGGTCCTGGGCTTTTCTTTTTAGGAAGATTTTATATAGTTCATGCTATTTCAGAACTTGATATAGGCCTGTTTAACATTTCCACTTGATTCCACGTGTGGCCCACCTAGGATATTTATCCGGCCTGCTAGGTGTTTTTACCATCATATAAGGCTAAGTCTTGGAAGGTGGCATGCTTCCAAGTATTGGTCGATTTCCTTCGGATTATCATATTTCTGAGAATAGAGTTTCTTGTAATATTCATTAAGGATTTTTTTAATTTCTTAGGGGTCTGTTGTTATTTTGTTTTTACCATTTGTAATTTATGATATTAGAGATTTTACTCTTTTTTTTTGTAGTTAGGTTGGCCAAAAGTTTATCTATTTCATTGACCTTTTCAAAAATGAACCTTTTGATTTATTGATCTCTTGTATAATTCTTTTCTTTTCAATTTCATTTAATTCTGCTCTAATATTGGTTATTTCTTTTCTTCTGCTGGGTTTCAAATTGGAGGGTTCTTCTTTTTCCTGTTGCTTGAGGTGTCCCATTAAGTGGTTAACTTTCTCTCTTTCTATTTTTTTGAAGAAGGCTTACAGTGCTATAAATTTCCCTCTTAGGATTTCCTTTTCAGTATCCCAGAGGCTCTGATAACTCATATCTTCATTATTGTTTTGTTCCAGAAATTTGGTAATTTCCGTCTTAATCTCATTTCTGACCCATCTATCATTCAGCATAACATTATTTAGTGACCATGTTTTTGTCTGAGACAGCAGATTACTGTTGTTACAGAGTTCAATTTTTATTCCATGATGGTCTGAGAAGATGCAAGGAATAATTTCTATTCTTTTAAGGTTAATGGGGTTAGACTTGTTACCTAAGATGTGGTCAATTTTGGTTTATGTTCCGTGGGCTGATGAGAAAAATGTATATTTAGTTTTGTTAGGATGAAATGTTATGTAGATGTCAGTTAAATCCAAATGCTGAATGGTTACATTTATTTTATTTTATTTTATTTTATTCTATTTTTTGATGGCATGTAGCAAAATTTATTGCTCTTGACCACTCTGTTATAATTGTCTGGTCACATACACACTATTAATTAACAAGTAAAGTATACATACTACTGTTGCAGGAAGATGAGGCCCAATGGAGAGAAAGAGTACCCAAACACCATAGTTATAAGAGGAAGGGCTTTATTCATCGGCTGGGAGCTTACAGCATAGAAGATTTTCAAATGGCTGCACTCCGAATGGATACATTTAAATGTAAAATTTTTTTGCTAAGCTTCTTGTTGGAAGATTTTTCCAACACTGCCAAAGGAGTATTAAAATCTCCAAGTATGGCTTGGCACCTGTGGCTCAAGTGACTAGGGCGCCAGCCACATACACCTAAGGTGGCAGGTTCGAATTGAGTCCAGGCCT
>NW_003852520.1:3131182-3140607 GCF_000181295.1 Otolemur garnettii
ATCTCATCATATTGAGTATTACCCTTAACAAATATAAAGTGACCATCCTTATCCTTGCTTACTTTTGTTGGTTTAAAGCCTATTGTATCTGTGAATAAGATTGCAACACTCACTTTTTTCTTCGTTACATTTTCCTGGAATATAGATGGCCATCCCTTCACCCTGAGTCTATATTTGTCTTTTAAGGTAGGATGAGATTCTTACATGCAGTAGATATCTGGCCTGAGTTTTTGTATCCAGTCAGCCAGTCTGTGCCTCTTTAGAGGGCAATTTAAGCCAGTCACATTGATTGAGAGTATTGAAAAGCCTGGTATAATTTGGGTATCAAAATTTTCGAAAATCCAGTGGAAATTTTTATCCTTTCACCACTATGGAAGTTAGAGTTTCATCAAAATTTTCTGTGTGAGTTTACTTATGTGATGGAGGATTTTGCTGGTCATTATGGAGGATAGGTCTGAGAATATCTTGGAGAGCTGGTTTAGGTATGGGAAATTTCTTCAACATGTGAATGTCATTAAAGTATTTAATTTCTCCATCATAAAGTAAACTCAGTTTAGCTAGATACAGGATACTATGTTGAAAGTTATTTTGTTTTAGGAGATTAAAAGTCAATGGCTAGCCTGAAAGATTTCAGCAGAGAGATCTGCAGTCATTCTAATATTCTTCCCCTTGTAGGTTATAGTTTTCTTATGTCTAGCTGCTTTCAGAATTTTCTCTTTCATATTAACTTTAGTGAAGTTAATTATTATGTCCCTGGGGGATGTCTTGTTTGGGTTCAGTTGTGCTGTGGTTCTGAAACTGTCTTCTATCTGAATTTCAGAATCTCCTGGCATGTCTTGAAAACTTTCTTTCATAATTTCATGAAGAAGAGCCTCTGTGTTTTGTGAAGCAACTTTGTCATCTTTAGGAATTCCTATAAGCCAAATATTAGTATTCTTTAAATTTTTCCAGAGCTTTCTGAGAGAGTGATCCATTTTTTCTCTCCATTTCTCTTCATCTTTGAGGGCTTGGAAGTGTTCAAAAGCTTTGTCTTCTGTGTCATAGATCCTTTCTTCTGCCTACTCCATTCTGTTACCGAGGGATTCTACCATATTTTTTAGATCTTTGAGGGCTACAACCTGTTGCCTCAGTATGTCATAACCTTTGGTCATTTTATCTTTGAAATCATTGAATTCTTGAGATATATTTTGACTAATTTGAAATTCTAATTCCCTCCTTTCCTCCACTCTGTTAATTTTATTTGCTATCCAGATTCTGAACTCGATTTCTGACATCTCAGCCATCTGTTTATGGATGGGATCTTCAATTGCATCTGCCCCATCCTTCCTTGTGGGAGTTGATCTACTCTGGTTATTCAGGTTACCAGAGTTTTTCTGCTAATTCCGCCCCATGATGAATTTGCACCATTTGAGGACCATCCCAAAATCTTTCTACCAGTGGCTGTCACAGAAGAAGATGCTGGCTTCCTCTGGTTGCCTAGAGAGATAGGTCGTGTGTGTGCAGAAAAGCCTCAGGTGTGTGAGCCTTATTGTTCTAGCAGCTGTGGCTGTTGCTCTTCGCCTCAGTGTACCGCTGCTCCAGTGTAGTTCCCTCTCAACTGACCATCCTCTTGTAGTTCTTAGGCCACTGGGACTTGGGTGCAGGGAACGCGGAGCTTGATAAGTCCTTGTGGTTGCCCAGGAGGGTGCCCACAGCAGCATGGAGTGCCAGCAGCTGTGCAGGGAACATGGCTGCTGGATCATTCCTGGCGGAAGCCTGTGGTAGAGTTTGCTGCAGGGCGGAGCACCAGCAGCCACAGTGCGGGGAATGTGGTGGCTGGATCAGTCCTGGGGGGCGGCCTACCACAGCACTGAGCATCAGCAGCTGTGGTGCAGGGAACCCGGGGCTCAAGAAATTCTCCAGCTACAGTCCCGGGACAGGGCACTTGGTCCCACAGGGGTGGGGGGACACTGCTTTGGGGCCTTCTCTCACTGTCTGTGCAGGCAAGGGGGGAATGGTGGACTGGAAATTCAAAATGGCAGTGAAAAGTTATTTCTATTTTTCTGCCTGGTGAGAGGTTGTTCAGAGTCTCATCAAAGTCCCTCTAGGGGAGTAGACCCCACTTCCTGTATCTTTCACACGTGGGGTGAGATAATAGGTCCTCTGTTCACCTCTTGCCTGTAGGAAACATAGGAACAGACAAAGAGAAAAAAAAAGAGAAAAACATAAGTTTCTTGGGGGAGAGGAGGGACACTTTTCCTTTCAGATGTATTATGTACCTGAAGATTGCTTTCTAAGAGTCATAACTTGCCTCAGCAGAGGTGTCCTGCAAATATCACTCTTCACTCTAGTGTTCAACTTTGTTGGGCATTTTCTGGACTTTATCCTTCCCCCTGGACAGGAGCTTCTGTCAGAGGCTGGTACCTGTCAGCCATCTTGCCCCTCCCCCCCTTAACTATACTAACTTAAGGTGATTTCTTAAGACACTAGTCTACCATCTTTGTTTGTTGGCTTTCTGAATAAAAGTTGCTTTCTGTCCCGATAAAGGTTAGCACAATCTCGGGGGTGGGGATGGGCGGCCATCTGGCGTCATTTGGCTCCTGACAGCTTTCCTTGCTCCAACACCTTGTCTCTCAACTTATTGGCTATTTTGTAGTGAGTGGTACAAGCTTGACCTTGATTATACTCCAAATTTATGTTTTGTCATTTTTTAATTATTGACCCTTTTCATTTGTGTACATGAAAATTTTTATTAAATAAGCACAGTTCATATGAGAATGTAAATTTGGTATACAATGGACCTATGTAAAAAAGTTTTAGTGTTTATTTATGAAATACTATTTTGGCAAAAAAGTGCCAGTTATGTTCACTTAAGCTCTTGGATGTTATGAGGTTTAATGTTCCAACTGAAAAATTTTAATTAAAATAATTGGGTGGATATTTGGTCCTATATTTTAAAAACATTGCACAAAGTATAGTAATAATAAGATAAAACAGCTTTAGTGCATGCAGTATGATTTTTCATTGGCCTAAATGTGCAATGAAGTTGGCAGAGTGGATTGATAAAAACAATATCAATAGAAGGTGGTTCCTCTGGCTCAAGGAGCAGGGTGCCAGCCCCATATACCAAGGGTGGCAGGTTCAAGCCCAGCCCCGGCCAAAAATGCCAAACAACAACAACAAAAACAATATCAGCAGAAATACAACCTGGTTACCTTGATTTTCTATGTACAGTAGCCACCCAGAACTTACACAAAAGATCTTTATCCACAAAAGGTTACTCTAGTCTATATGAATAAGTGTCCTAGTTAGTCTGGGCTGCTATAGCAGAGTAAAATAGACTGGGTAGCTTAAACAACATTTATTTCTCATAGTTCTGGATGTTGGGAGCCCAGTTGAAAGATGCCAGCAGATTTAGTGATTAGTGAGGGCTCACTTCTTCATTTATGTATGGCCATGTTTCTGCTGTGTTTTTGTTTGAGGGAAACAGAGTACACTAAGATCCTTTTTATAGGAGCTCTAATTTCATTTATGAGGGCTCCACCCACATGACCTAATTATCTCACAAAGACCTCCTCTCCTCATACCATCACATTGGAGATTAAGATTTCAACATATGAATCTTTAGGAGACACAACCCTTCAGTCCCTAAAAATAAGACACCCCTGGAAACTTACTAGATAGGCAATAGCTTTTAGGCAAAAACTCTTTCATTTCATTTATATTAAATAAATAGTTACCAATTGACCTAAAAGACTGAACACATCATTCAAAATGTCATCTGGTAGGGTCTTTTCTTGTGCCACCTAATATAAATTGTTTCAATAGAAGGAAAATATTTTGTTAAAATTTCCTAATTCCATTGGGTAAGGTACCCTATCCTCTTGTCTCTAATTCATAATGCTGTTAAACTCAAACAAATACAAAGTGTTATATTACCATTGGAATAAGACATAAGGAAACTGCATTGTTGCTAGTAGTGAGAAAAGTAAAGGTTGTATAAACACACACAAGATCCAAGCGTCCCATTGCACAATGTTGTTTAATAACATCTTTGCTTCCTCAGCTTTTGTAAATGAAATTAAACTAGAAATGTAAATTTAAACTAAAGAAATAAACACATTAGATCCTCACATATTTCCTCTTCAAATGCTTTTTTCAATAGGTATTGTTAGTGAATTTGGATTTACAATTTTGAATCCCTCTGTTAATGGTCCTTATTTTACCCCAATCTTGTGCCTTGCCACTACTTCATACATATTTGTATTTATTTATATTCAAAGTTATGGAAATCACATTAACATAAAACTACTTTTTAAGTAAATATTGAGTTAGATGAAATATGGAAATATGGGCCAGGACAATAATCTCCAGATCTACTTAGAGAGTATTTATCAGGATAGAAGCAAAAAGAAGCCTCATTAAGTTCAACACCTAACTCTCTGGGGGCTCACATTAAAGAAAAGCTATTGTCTTGGTCAAGGAGACAAGGATGGGAGTAGTCATTGATGTTGGTCTTTTTGAAAAAGGAGTGAAGAAGAACCTCAGTTTAGGGAAAGGGTTCTCTTAAACTTTATTGAACAAAAAGTCATCAATAAAAGGATCTCAGAATTTAAAAGGAGTCTTATAGTTTCTACACAGTTTCTATTACAATGAACTCACATATGAAAGTAGACTCTTATAAAAGGGAGCAAATAAATGTTTGACATATTTAAAAAGGTTGCCTAAAATGGCCTTCCTGAAGTTTGTGACTATGTCCCTCTGCACCTCACATTCTTTACACAAACAATGATGAAGCAAGTTACATCAGCTCACAGTTTTAGTATGAATTTCAATTGATCATCCATTGTTACAAACTTAGTACGTTCTATTGGATAGATCCATTTTCCAAAAAGGAAGTATGTTTGACTCATTATATTTGTTTTGTCAATCACATTCTGAATTTTCTCAGGGCTCTGAAAGATCATTTGGAACAAATGGTATATGTTGGAATCAGTAGTTTTGGCCTATCCCTCCTTATTTACTTAACAAGTGTTTCCTGAATGCATGCTACAATATGACACTGCCAATTTTTGGCTCTGAAACTATTCAATCATTTTGTTTTCTTCCCTCTTGCTCAGCTGTTAAGTTCTGAATGAAGACTTTTCTTTAGAATGCTTTTTATGGTCCTCAAAGTATTTTTTATAAACTGCTGGAACAACAATCCAAGCTCATGGCATATGAAGCTCACTTGGTTTAAAGCAGACAGAAAATATACTTCTTAAGGATATGTTGAAAGAAAAGACAAAATGGGACTTCAAGGAGGTTTTAAAACTTTAAAACACACTAGATATATTTTTAAAATAATTTTATCATATTAAGAACAAAAAATTACTAATGTTAAAATTATAAAGCAAGTCTAAATAATAAAAATTCATTTAAAGCTATTTTATATTCATAGGAATTCTGTTATTCTCATTGATGTCTTATTGTTTAAGAGTGTATTATTACTTACTTATTATCATTACTAACAGTTATATAAATGTTGAAAGTTTTTCATATATTAAAATATAATTTTTAATAACAGTTTTACTGAGGTGTCATTTACCTACCATAAAATTCACTCATTTAAAGTGTATGATTTATTGTTTTTTAGTATAGTCATAGAATTGTGAAACCATTACCAATAATTCCAAAACTTTTCCATCATATACTCTTTAGAATTTGCTTTCTCTTCCCTCTGCAGCCAAAAATTAGGTCACTACTAATCTACTTTCATTCTACATTCTGTACATTTCATTTAAATATGCCTTTTGTGTCTGGTTTCTTTAACTTACATAAAGTTTTCAGGGTTAATCCATATTATATAATGTATCAGTATCTCATTCATTTTTATTAGAAAATAGCATTCTTTTGTAAGAACATATACTGTGTTTTGTCTATCCATTCACTAGGAAATGAACATTGATGTGGTTTCCATATTTTGACTACTTTGAATAAGGCTTCTATGAACATTTATGTACAAGTTTTTGTGTGAACATATGTTTTTAGTTTTCTTAGGTAAAAACCTGGGGAGTAGAATTTCTGGGTCATATAATAGTATATGTTTAACTTTTTAAGAAACTGCCAAAATTTTCTGAAGTGGCTATACCATAATACTAAAACATCTCATTCTAAAAGTAGAACTATCATCAGGATTATTTCATCCAAGTTATAATCTGTCATATCTTATAAATATTGCTATTCAAGCAATATAGTTTAGAAAACCTAGCTAAGTCTCACACACCTTTTTCAACTTAGTATATATTAGGTTATCCCTTGGGTGTGTTTGGCCCAACAAACATCTACCTCTTAAGGGGTAGAGGTAAGAATTGTAATATTAATTAATCATGTCTGTAGTGCCTATTCATGTGTTTGAAAAAAATTATATTTAGACTAAAATGGAAATTCTCTTCATAGAAGACATTTTATCATCATGAAATTTCAAAATAGAAGTATGTGTAAATCTTTTTCTTTCAGTAAGAGAATGAGATCAATTTTTGATGGCTGGAAATAATGACAGAACTGGGATTTTGAGATCCCATTTAAACTTTTAATAATATATTTAATTTAATCTTTCAAGGTACTCCTCCGTATTACACTGGCCTAGTTCTCAGAGTTACTCTCTTAGAGGTACTAGAAAACTTTGTTAATTAATCTCACAAATGCTGAAAAGGCCTCAAAAGAATAGACTTACATAAATCTTATGGCTGTAGTATAATGTGACCAAAAGGATTTAAGATTTTTTGCTGTGTCTTCATTCAAAATATATAAGAAAACAGTACACTTTACCCCATGATTGCATTAATGTACACGGTTATGCTATAAGAAATAAAAAGATTTTTCATCTCCTTGTTTTCTATTTCTATGTCATTTTCTTAGTTATTGAGTCAAGACATTCATACTCTGCTTCTAGAAAGATTCACTTATACCCTTGTAAGAATAACCATAGAGGTGACCCCACCAATCACCCTCCATCCCCCCATCCAGCCCCCTCATCTCACCTCTCCCACCCCATTCCTCCCATATTCTAAGGCTATAATTAGGTTATGACATTCCTGTAAAAGCTATGAATTAGTTTCAAAATAGAGCTGTGTACACTGGATACTTTTTCTTCCACTCTTGAGATACTTTGCTAAGAAGAACATTTTCTTTTTTCTTTTTTAAAATTTCTTATAGCATAATTGTGTACATTAATGCAATCATAGGGTACAGTGTGCTGTTTTCATACACATTTTGAAATACTCTCATCAAACTGGTTAACTTAACCTTCATGTCATTTTCTTAGTTATTTTCTTAGTTCATACTCTGCTTTTAGAAAGATTCACTTGTACCCTTGTAAGATAAACAATAGAGGTGACCCCACCAATTTCCCTTCCTCCTCCCATCCACTCCCTCTCCTCGCCCTCCCACCCCTTCCCATATTTTAAGACTATAATTAGGTTCTGACATTCCTATAGAAGCTATGAATTAGTTTCAAAGTAGGGCTGTGTACATTGGATACTTTTTCTTCCATTCTGAGTTACTTTACTAAGGAGAACATTTTGCAATTCCATCCATATAAACATGGAGGTGGTAAAGTCCCTACCCTTTTTTAGGGCTGCATAGTATTCCATGGTGTACATGTACCACAATTTATTAATCCATTCGTGGGTTGAGGGCATTTGGGCTTCATCTATGACCTAGCAATTATGAATTGAGCTGCAATAAACATTCTGATACAAATATTTTTGTTGAAATGTGGTTTTTGGTCTTCTGGCTATGTACCTAATAAAGGAATTGCAGGATCAAATGCAGGTCAATTCTTAGTTCTCTCAGTGTTCTCCAGATGTCTTTACAAAAGGAACAAATTAATTTGCATTCCCACCAGCAATGTAGAAGTGTTCCCTTTTCTCCACATCCACACCAACATCACTGGTTTTGGGATTTTGTGATATGGGCAAATCTTACTGGGGTTAGGTGGTACCTCAAAGTAGTTTTGATTTGCATTTCTCTGATGATTAAGGATGGAGAGCATTTTTTCATATACCTTTAGGCCATGCACATGTCTTCTTTAGAGAAATTTCTATTCAAGTCCCTTGTCCACCCAAGCGATGGGATCGCTTGTTTTTTTCTTGCTAATACGTTTGATTTCTTTGTGGATTCTGGTTATTAAACCTTTGTCAGAGACATAACCAGCAAATATCTTCTCCCATTCTGAGGGCTATCTCCCCGCTTTCTTTGCTGTGTTCTTGGCTGTGCAGAAGCTCTTTAGTTTGATCAGGTCCCAAAAGTATATTTTTGACATTGCTTCAATTGCCCGAGGGGTCTTCTTCATCAAATTTTCACCCAAGCTGATTTTTTCAAGTGTTTTCCCTATGCTTTCTTCTAGTATTTTCATAGTTTCATGTCTTAAGTTTAAATCTTTAATCCAGTGAATGTCTATCTTCATTAATGGTGAAGGGTATTGATCTAGTTTCAGTCTTCTACAGGTTGCCAGCCAGTTAGCCCAGCACCATTTGTTAAATAGGGAATTTTTTCCCCACTCAATATTTTTAATTGGCTTGTCAAAAATCAGATAACGGTAGGTGGCTAAGTTCATCTCTTGGCTCTCTATTCTGTTCCATACATCTACCTCTCTGTTTTTGTGCCAGTACCATGCTATTTTGATTATTATCGTTTTATAGTATAGTCTGAGGTCTGGTAATGTAATTCCTCCTACTTTGTTTTTGTTCCTGAGTAATATCTTTGCTATTTGAGGTTTTTTATGATTCCATATAAAATGAAGCATTATTTTTTCTGGACCTTTAAAGTATGACCATGGAGCTTTAATGGGGATTGCATTAAAAGTATATATTGCTTTGGGTAGCATGGTCATTTTAACAATGTTGATTCTTCCCAGCCATGAGCATGGTATGTTTTTCCATTTGCTAACATTTTCAGATATTTCTTTTCTTAGCATTTCATAGTTCTCTTTATAGAGATTTTCACATCCTTTGTTAGGTAAATTCCTAAATATTTCATCTTCTTTGACACTACTTTGAATGGAATAGAGTCCTTGACTGTTTTTTTGGCTTGGCTACTGTTGGTGTTTATAAAGGCTACTGATTTCTGAGCTTTGATTTTGTAACCTGGGATGCTACTGTATTCCTTGATTAACTTCTAAGAGTTTAGTAGTAGAATCCCTGGTATCTTCCAGATATATAATGATATCATCTGTGAAGAGTGAAAGCTTAATCTCTTCTGACCCTATATGAATACTGGTAATTGCTTTTTCTTCCCTGATTGCAATGACTAAAACTTCCACTACAATGTTAAAGAGCAATGGAGACTATGGGCAATCTTGCCTGGTTCCTGATCTGAGTGGAAATGATGTCAACTTAACTCCATTCCACACAATATTGGCTGTGGGTTTGCTGTAGATGGCCTCTATCAGTTTAAGAAATGTC
>NW_003852520.1:3142173-3147860 GCF_000181295.1 Otolemur garnettii
TATAGATGACCATCCCTTCACCCTGAGTCTATATTTGTCTTTTAAGGTAAGGTGAGATTCCTGTATACAACAGATGTCTTGTCTGAGTTTCTGTATCCAATCAGCCAATCTGTGCCTCTTTAGAGGACAATTTAAGCCATTCACATTGATTGAAATTATTGATAAGTCTGACAACATTTTAGGTATCGAGTTGTTTGAAAGTCCAGTGGACATTTTTAATCCTTTCACCACTGTAGAAGTTGGAATTTGATCAATAGTTTCTGAATTAGTTTACTTTTGTGGTGGAGGATTGCAGTGGTCATTATGGAGAATAGGTCTGAGAATATACTGGAGAGCTGGTTTGGTTATGGCAAATTTCTTCAATGCATGGATGTCATTTTTTGCAGTGTCTTAAAAGCTGGTTAACTCTCTTATGATGAAACACAATTTAATCTTTGGCTTTCACTTTTTTTCTGGGACTCTTGAAAGATGAATGTTCTTATACCTACCTTTAGTCACGAAATTGTTGAAACAGTAAGCCTAAGATTTTGTTTTGTTTTGAGGCAGAGTCTCACTATGTTGCCCTTGGTAGAGTGCTGTGGTGCCATAGCTCACAGCAATCTCCAACTCTTGGACTTAACTGATTCTCTTGCCTCAACCTCCCAAGTAGCTGGGACTATAGGTGCCCACCACAACTACCAGGCAATTTTTTTTGCAGTTGTCACTATTTTTAAGTGGCCCCAGTGGGTTCAAACCTGCCAGCCTCGGTATAACCATTGTGACATGGATGTTGAGCCCCTAAGGGTTCTTGAAACACTTCCTCACATTCAGTTTCCCCCACTAATTTGTGCTGAATAGTAGTCTCATTATTCTTTTTGAGGAATATACTGCATTATCTGGGAAACTGAAAATCTACTGAAAAAAATAGACTATCTTGCTTATGATGTTTATGAAAAAGAAAAATATTGTTCAATGTTGAGGTAGTTAAACGACTAGATGCAGAAACATCTATGTTATTTTATCCCTCTTATGTGACTTGAAACTATGATTATACTTGCTCCAATAGTTACCTACTTTGGAAAATTTTAAAACTAGATGGGAAAGTTGGAAATGGGTGGAGCCAGAAAAGAGATACTAGAGACAAAACAAGAAGTTGAAATGGAGTACATGAGATCAGAATTTTATTCCTGGAAAGTGTACAGATAAAGGATGAGAGTTTGAGTTTGAGAAGGAGGAGAAGCACAAAAATGTTGCCAGAGTCAGTGCTGTCTTCTCCTTCATATTATCCCACCAACTCCTTTATAAAATGCTGATTAATGTATTAATGAACCTATCTTTTGAGTGGCAAGCTCTCCAAAATGCTATTCCAAGCACTAGTTAATTCCTTGTGCTGTACAATCTCAGGGTGTTCTGATGAGACCACAATATATTACTGAATCATGGGCTACTAGTGTGTTCTCACATCTTCCAGAAACCTTTCAGTATTAATTTCCTATTGTTGCAAGCTCCCTTATCAGAAACTTCATGGCTTAAAACAATAGAAATTTATGATCTCACAGTGTCTATAGGTCAGAAGTCAGGGCATAGCTTAGCTGTTCTTTTTCTTCAGAGTTTCATCAGGTGGCAATGCAGGTGCTGCAATTACATCAAGGAATACAGTACTACAGTTTTATCAAGGAAACATCTGCTTCCAAGCTCACTCAGATTGTTGTCACAGAGTACTTTTGTCGCTGCCTTTGTATTGAGGGCTTTTTTAATTCAGAATTTTATATAATTTAACTTTATAATGGAAGGGGCATCTCATCACCTTTGTCATATTCAACTTCTTAATAGCAAGTTGCAGATCCCAGCGAGATTGAAGGAAAAGATATTTCACAAAAGTACAAATTTCAAGACCCTTTAGAATCTGCCCACCCATCTTGCATGTTATTGCCAGTGCAACTCAGTAACACCAGTGCCAATCAAATCTCTTCTTGATCTAGGATAAGCCCTCAGGGGAATAGATTTCTCATTTTAATTTTTGTTTAATAGAAGATCTAGGAGATGTGTAAGGGAGACACAAAAGTCTAGCCAACTGAGGGTTGGAGAGAAACAGAAAAAACATTTAGAAAACTGGAAAGCTGAATCTCCACCCCTAGTCATCACTGGAAAGGCTAAAAAGACTGCCTAATGTGGTGATATTTGATGGTAACGGCTCATTAGCAATTATAACTAGGCCTGAAATGACTGCTCTTGTTAATGGTAGGTTGACAATGTGAAACCCACACAATTGATAAAGGGACATACAGCTGTACTTCTATGTTACTTCTGGAAAGACTTGCATGTTTTTGCAAAGTATAAGAAATCCAAATGAACTGGAAAGAAAATATTTGGTTTTTCAACTTTACAGACACATAAAGGAAAAACTAACTCACAGACAGCTTTTGGATTTTCCTTCATGATTCATAGCACTGAGTATGAGAAATTTATTCCCTTTTTAGTTACATACACTCTAAGTCCATTTTCAACTGGCTTTGTCCATCTTCACCAATCTGTCACATTTTGACTCAGTTTGATGACACAGTGAAACTTGGAGGAATGTGGAAATTAAGGGATGTAGTTGCTTGGTCCAGATTACTCATTATACCTGCTGAACTCCTTTTTATGAAGAATTCTGATAATAGGTAAGTTTGAAATGATATCAAGATGTAAAACTACAACATGGTAGAATTGATTCTACCAGTTACAATGGAGTAAAAACTATTATATATTCACTTTTTAAGGATATTTAAAAATATTCATTTCATAAATTATTACTGATAAAATCAGATCTCTGGTATTATTTTCTTTTGACTTAGAGGGAGACTGGTGAAATGATTGATCTTGAAGAAACAGTGGAAGTAACCTACAAAGTTGGCAAAGCTTTTGACATTGTTATCACGAAAACTAGGAAACATGATTTAAATAGAGTATTTGCTAAATAGATTCTTAAATATTCATGGGCAGGACCACCACATCACACAACTCTAGTGGGCCACATTCGGTTTATATATTTGTGGAGTTGCAATTCAAATAGACCACACTTCTCTATGAATTGTCTCCTTTGGAGTTCTGCATTTTGGCATCCCTGATCATAGGATCATAATTGAAGAAATATTATAAAAATAAACTTCAGCCTCATTTGTTGGCTTAGAGTGGTTGCTTGATAGCATTTTACATTTGTAGCTAATGATCTTGAATGCAAGAAAGGAGAGAAAGCTCATTGAGTTTGTAAATTGTGTCAATTGTATGAATGTGTATTGTGGCTATAGGTATTGTTATTCCTCTGCCCTAGAATATTGCATTGGTTCAGGGCATGGAAGTTTTGGAAAATACCCCTGAATTTCTAGCCATGGAGATTTCATTAATGTTGAAGTTTCACTTCCTCCTTAAATATAAAGACACTATTAATATCTCTTTTGCTGGATTAATTTACTACCAAGATCCTGGAAAGTCTACAGAGGGAGAATTTGCTCCAGGAAAATTCATTCTTAAGAGCCTTGTTCAATACATTTGAGCTAACAATGCAGGCATTTTTTAAACCATTTCCCCAAACTCATGTTTTTCATATGCAAGGGAGATAAACATAACCTTCACACAAATTTCTGCACAAATTGGATGCAGTGTAAGAAAAATGAACTGCCCTTTCCTCTGCTTCCTTATTTCAGAATGTTTCTGATAAGAAAGGTACTAAGCTTATCTACAAATGTGGAAATCAGGGGAGGAGAGATTAAAGTGAAGATTTCATTAAAAAGTAATGAGAGTATAGACCTGAATTGATGTTCCACACCTCTTGATTATTTGATACTTCATTTGATATTCTTAACTTCCAAGTTACTACACTACTGTAAATGTATGTCCAGCACTGATCTATTGTATCGCCTTCCCCAAAACAACACACACACTCCCACTCAGTACTAATTAGTTATTTTACCAGATCTATTCCTTTGAACAAGTTTCATGCATCAACTATTTGGTCAACAACTACTTAAGGGTTAGGATAATTTCAAAGCCTGAAGACACATTATAGGCTCTTTAACATATACCTTTCATTTTACATTTGAACAAACACATTTATTGAAGATATGTGATTTGTCCAAAGCTGCACATCTTTGAGCACAGCGGCAAGGAGGATGTGGACTCAACCGTTTTTCTCTTGACTTCTTATTCGATGCAACAGAGCATAGCACCTACACCTAAGCATCTCAGTTCTCTGGCTACTTTATAGGGCAATAACGTACAACTTAAATGTAATTAATGAAAAAAATTCCTATATATATATGCTCTTTTAATTGTTAAACTGTATTTTTATTTGTAATAATATTATAATTTTAATATTATTTCAGATTAATATGATGATACAAATGTTTAGGTTACATTGCTTTTGATTCCAAGGTAAATTTTTAGCTGTACTTGAGCCCTTCACGCAGGGGGCATGCTGAACAACCTCCCATTGTGCACATTAGGTGAGATCTTGCAAATTGCTCTCCCTCCTTTTCCTTTCCTTCTTCTCTTTGCTTTTTTCTTTTGTGTGGGCATGTAGTTGTTTATATATTGGTTTCATATTAGTATTGAGTAAATTGGATATTTTTTTCCAATCCTGAGAAACTTTACTAAGAATTGTGTTTCAACTGCATGCAGGTAAACACAAAAGATGTAAAGTCTCCATCTTTTCTTAGGGCTGAATTGTACTCCATTGTATACATATACCACAGTTTGTTAATCCATTCATGGGTTAATAGGCACTTGACTTGCTCCCACATTTTGGGAATTGTGAATTGAACTGAAATAATCATTCTAGTGCAAATGTCCTTGTGGTAAAATGACTTTTGTTCTTTTGGGTGGGTACCTAGTAATGGGATTGTGGAATCAAATGAAGGTCAATTTTTAATACTTTATGAATTCTCCATACTTCTTTCCATAAAGTTTATATTAGTTTGTAAACCCACCAGCAGTGCAAGAGTGTTTCCTTCTCTCTACATCCACACCAATTTTTCTTTGTTTTTTCTTTACTAAATTCCTCTGCACTTATTACCATGTATGTTTAATACCACTGCATATACAACAACATCAGTAGAAGATAGCATATGTAGTGCTTATTTTATATTACATAATCTTTGAAACACTTTACGTAGATCAAATAATTCAATCCTCAGAACAAATCTGTGAGGCCTAGTGTATTATTATTCTCATTTTTCAACTGGGAAAATTGAGACAAAGAAGGTCCAAGTCACATTTCCAAAGCTACACAGTTACTAAGCAATATTCTAATACTTGACATTTAACACTCTAGCTTTTGGTTTCATACTCAATACAATTAATTATCAAGTACATTTCCATAAATGAAATCATTGTACAATTTATGTTCAGATCAAAATGTAGTTAGTCATAAGAAATAATGTGCAAACGAACACATGATGAAAATTAGATATAACTGTTGAAAATACTTTAAAATCATATTTAAAGAAAGCAGTAAGCACACAAGGGTGTATTTTATCAGTCACCAAATTAAGGTCAAAGGTTGCCAAACTTTGTACTTTTTACAGAAATCACAGGAGCAGCTTGCTAAACTCAAGTCTCTTCATAAGATGTTCGCCCAGGTCGATTTCTTCAAGTGTTTTCCCTACACTTTCTTCTAGTATTTTTATGGTTTCATGTCTTAAGTTTAAGTCTTTAATCCAGTGAGAGTC
>NW_003852520.1:3161835-3192638 GCF_000181295.1 Otolemur garnettii
AAAGTTGATGACCATCCTCTTCTAGCCTGAAAGGTTTCAGCTGAGATATCTGCAGTCATCCTAATACTCTTCCCCTTGTAGGTTATGGTTTTCTTATGTCTAACTGCTTTCAAAATTTTCTCTTTCATCTTAACTTTAGTGAAGTTAATTATGATGTGTCTAGGGGATGTCTGTTTGGGTTGAGTCGTGCTGGAGTTCTAGGGTATGAAAGTTTTTATTGGAATTGAGTTCTACCTTTATTGCTTTGTGGTCTGAGAAGACACATGATATAATTTCAATTCTTTTGATATTGTTGAGGTTTGATTTGTATAGTAGGATACGATCTACTTTGGAGAATGTTCTATGGCTGATGACAAGAGTGTATATTCCTTCGGTTTGGGATGGTGTATTCTGTAATATGTCTGTTAAGCACAGTTGGTCTAGGGGCATGTTTAAGTCCCTTGTATCTTTGTTTATGATTAGAGAAGTGTTAAAGTCCTCTACTATGATGGTGTTATAGGATATCCTATTACTGACACTAATTAACATCTGTTTTATAAATCTTGGAGCCCTTAAGTTGTGTATATAAATATTAATTATCAAAATTTCTTTTTGTTGTTGTATTGTTCCCTTGACCAATATGAAGTGTTCATCTTTGTCTGTTTTGTTTTTAGTTGCTTTAAATCCACTTATATCTGAAAATAAGATTGTGACTCCTCCTTTCTTCTGATTTCCATTCGTCTAAAAAATTGCTTTGCATCCATTAACCCTGAGTTTTACTTTGTCCTTTGACATTGGTGTGTTACCTGCAGGCAGCAAATGGATGGCTTGTGCTTTTGTATCAATTCAGCCAGCCTATGCCTATTCAGGGGGAATTCAAACCATTAAAATTTATTGAGAAATTGATATAGGTGTTTTCGAGTTAAATTCATCTTATTTTGTGAAACTCCATTGTTTAGATTTATCTTTCACATCATTGTGGAGGGTAGGTATTGTCCTTTAGTTTTGTTTAGTTTCTGAGTGGTTAGTTTTCTAGTCATTCATTGTGATGGTTAGTGTGTGGAATAGATTTACATATTTCCTGTAGTGGTCTTGTTGTAGCAAACTTACTCCATCTTTGCCTATCAGTATATGATTTGATTTATTTGTCAATTTTAAAGCTTTGCTTAGCAGGATATAGAATTCTGGACTAAAACTGTTTTGTTTAAGTAGGACAAAGGTAGATCACTCTTCTCTTCTGGCTTGAAAAGTTTCGTTTGAGAAGTCCACTGTCACCCTGACAGATTTGCCCTTCTAGGCAAATGGCACTTATTGCTGGCTGCTTGCAGAATTTTCTCTTTCATGTTGTCTTTGTACAGGTTCATAACAATGTGTCTTGGAGAAACTCTATTTGAGTTGAGACAAGCTGAGGTTTGATATTCGTATGAAAGGAATGTGTCAGAATCTTGGTGATACTTGGGAAATTTTCATTTATGATGTCCTCTACTGGGACTTCCATTCCTCCAGTATGTTCTTCTTCCCCTTCTGAGATACCTATAATTTGTATGTTTGAACACTTGTGAAGTCTCACAATTTTATCAGTGAGCATTCTGCTATCTCTCTCTTTTTCTTTCTGTCTCTTTAACTGTCTGTGTTTAGCTCAAGAGTTTTATCCTCTAGCTCTGAGATTATTTCTTATGCATGGTCTAATCTGTTACTGATACTTTCTACTGCATCTTTAAGTTTCTGATTGACTGCTTCAATTCCTTAAGCTCAAGTATATCCTTTCTGTATTCTTCATATGGTTCATCCCTTATTTGATTCTGTTTTTGAAATTCCACTTAGTCATTTTCTATTTTCTCAACAATTGCCTTCACTTTTTTACCATCCATATTTAAAATTCCCTTTATATCATTTCTGACATTTCCTTATAGGTGAAACGCTCTGCAGTAGCTACCTCATGATCCTTTGGGGGGAAGGGATTACTCTATTCTGTTTTTTTTTGTGTGTGTGTGTGTGTTATCAGGATTTTTCTGTTGTTTCTTTCTCATGAGGACTTTATTTTTGTTTGTTTCCTTGCCCTATTTTTTCCTTTCATTTCCTCCTCTTTAAGTTACGTTAAAGTGTCCTTTTGGTATAGGACCAAAATGAAGAATAAAGAGCAAGAAAGGGTTAAAGATTAATAAAAATGGAGAAAAGAAAAAGAAAAGGGGGTAGTAAAAGGGAAGAATGACAAAAAGAAGAGAGGAACAGAAAGAAAGAGACAGGAATAAAAGTGGTAGACAGTAGGGTACTTTGACCTACATCCACAATTTGCTGCCTGCAGGTAACACACCAATGTCAAAGGACAAAGTAAAACTCAGGGTTAATGGATGCAAAGCAATTTTTTAGACGAATGGAAATCAGAAGAAAGGAGGAGTCACAATCTTCTTTTCAGATATAAGTGGATTTAAAGCAACTAAAAACAAAACAGACAAAGATGAACACTTCATATTGGTCAAGGGAACAATACAACAACAAAAAAATTTTGATTCTTAATATTTATATACACAACTTAAGGGCTGGGTTGGGTGGGTTCCTGGAGTTCAGGAGCTCTTTGCCAGTCTGAGCATATACTAGACCCCATGTCCACCAAATAAAGAAGAAAAACAAAAATAGTATAAATAGAAACAAAATGAACAAATAAAAGACCTTAAGAAATAAAATTGGGGGAAGAAAAAGAATTATAGGTGCTGAAATTTAACCTCACTGTAACTTCGAGTGCCATTGACTTATGTTTGAAGAAGAGTTCTCAGAGTCAACATGAAAGAATGTTCCTTTAAAGACCCTCTGAATTGATTAGCAAGCTAGACATACAGGAGGCAGATTCTGCAAGCAGAGTCTGGCTGTCTTTGGAATTTCATGGAAGGGACTTTGGGAATGGAAAACAAGATAAGTTAATGCAAATTTTAGTTACATGTTGCACCTGTTTGCTCAGACAAATGGCTGAATAAGTTTTTGTGGTTTCTCTGTATGATTTCTTTGTACTCTTATCATATAAACCATTGGCTGCCAATAAGTTTTATTATTAGAATGTGTACATGCAGAACTTAGTATTGTTAAGAGTATATAACCTTGCAAGAAATAAAGTTATAGGCTGCATGCCTGAGCAAGCTGCAGGTTCATCTCTTTCTGACATTTCAGTTCCAGAATTTTTCTCTGTGGCACTGATTCACACAACAAAAACGAGCAGAAATGGAGCCCTGATTATTGAATAAGGAAACAATGAAAAATTGTAATTACAAGAGAAAGGGGGAAAAATGAAAAAGAAAAGTCTCAGGGGAAAAGCTGAAAAAAATTTAATAAAAGAAAAACAAAAAAATATATATATCTTGCTGTGGATTGCCTAGGCAATAGGTGATCTTCTGGGGTATAAGATGCTAATCACAATGCTAATACAGCTGTATAAGATGGGTACTGGAAACTTCTGTCTTGCTGAGTTTGTCTTCCTGACTTCTTTGCCCTCAATCCCCACAGGGTCAGGGGCCTGAAACTCTCCACAGACCACTTAACAGATAGGCCTTGACTTTCTAAACCATGTCCCTTGGCCACACAGTGGTTTTCCCAGGAAAGCATGTGTAATTGAAATCTCCCCATGAGTGGCTTCCCAGCTTATCGGGCCCACCAGAACCAACTTCACAATAGGACCATTAGGGCCAATCCTGCAAGGCAACTTTCCTACAATGGCTGTGCCTGGTCTGCAGACAAACAATGAAAGCTCTGCTCTACCTGTTGGCTCAGTCCCAGCCCCTGGGCAGTGTTCAAAATCACTTGTTTCCTTTCCCAGGCATCCCCATGTAAATCAGTAAAGTTTCCAGGTCCAAAAAAAAAAAAAAAAAAAAAAAAAAGTAAGAAAGAAAACGAAAAGAAACCCACAGGGAAGGCCTTATCTATGTGTAAATTGCTGATGCCACTGCACTGCCTGGCCTCTGCCAGCATGCAAGTACTTGCCCTTCTGCTGCTTTTCCACTGCTTCCAACTTCCTCTTCTGGTTCTGAAGTCTCCTTCTGTCTCTCTGTGCCCCTAAAGAGATGTTTTTGGACAGATCCCAGAGGCCAGAGGTGCCTGAAGAATTTTCCCCCCAATTTCACCATGCACAGCTGGAAAATGGTGTTTTTATTTGGCCATTTTGCTCTGCCCCCATTAACATGTATTCATTTTTAGAGTAGATTTATCTTGAGAAAAGAAATTTCCTGTAAGTTGCCTTATTTTAGGCAATAGATATGTCTCAACCAAAGACAACTACAATTGTCTGTATCTATGATTTAATGCTGAACATAAATTGAATTACTAAAAAGAAAACTACCCATGTAATTTCTCATTATTTTTGCATAATTCCTTGGTAAGTTCATTGTAAGACAAGGACTTATCTACCAATATAGCAGTTGTGCAAATCTATTATTTTTATAGACTAGATCAGGGGTCCTCAAACATTTTAAACATGGGGACAGTTCAGTGTCCCTCAGACAGACAGTTGGAGGGCCAGACTGTGGGCCCCGGGACAAGTCAGCTGCTAAGCAGGACAGGCATTGGTGGCAAAAACACCTGGCAGGCCAGTTATATGTCCTAGACAGGCTACATGTAGCCTGTGGGCCATAGTTTGAGGATACCTGGACTAGATTGTCAAACACTATGTATTATATAACTACCTCTAACTTAAGTATGACACCAAATCTTTATCCCAAGTAATTCATCATCTATAAAATTTTTAAATTTAAATTATATTCATTTTTATATCTTGGATACAAAAAAAATTACATAATTCCTCCATCTGTGACATTTATAAAATATACTACATATACATTGGCACAAGATGCAAACATTACAAACAGATATTAATAAAATGGAAAACAATAAGAAACCTTTTTTCTTAGTGATCATCTTCAAAGGTTATTGCTTTTAAAATTTCTTGGAGGAGGAGGAGGGGCAAGATGGCCGACAGGCGCCAGCTTCTGACAGAAGCTCCTGTCCAAAGGGAAGGATAACATCTGGAGAATACCCAATAAAGTTGAAGATTGGGAGCCCAGCTGAGAGAGAAGAGTGATATCTGCAGGACACCTCTGCTGAGGCAAGTTGAGACTCCAAGAAAGCAATCTACAGATACATAATACATCCCAAAGGAAAAGTGTCCATCCCCTCCCCTAAGAAATTTGTGTTTTTTTCTTTGTTTTCTCTTTGTCTGCTCCTATAAGTTTTCTACAGGGGAGCAGTGAACTGAGGACCTATTATCTCACACCATGTGTGAGAGCTACTGGAAGGGGGGGGTCTACTCCCCTAAAGGGACCTTGCTGAGATTCTGAACACTCTTTCGCCTGGCAGAAAAACCAAACAAACATTTTCACTGCCATTTTGAATTTCCAATCCACCCTTCCCCACTGCCTACAGAGACAGTGGGGGAGGGAGCAAAGAACAGCATCCCCCACCCCTGTAAGACCAAGCACCCAGTCCCCATCCTGCAGCTAGAGACCTGCTAGACACACACGCCTTCTGCAGGTGGTGGCAGCGGAGTCCCCCATTCCAGGCACCCACACCAGAGGCCCCAGAACTGCTTGCTAGAGCCATGCACCTCTTGTGGGCAGTGGCGGAGTAGTCACCCATTCTGGGCAGGCCCAGAACTGCTTACTAGAGCTGCACATCCCACAGGTGGCGGCAGAGGAGTCCTGTGCTCTGGGTTGCCCTTGAACTGCTTGCTAGAGCAATGTGCATACCAAGGGCTGCAGTGGAGTGTTTCCTCATTCCAGACTCTTGTGCTGGGTGGGCCCAGAACTGCTTGCTGGAGCTGCATGCATCCTGCGGGCAGCAGAGAGGAGTTCCCCACTCCAGGCACCCACACCAGGTGGGCCCAAGACTGCCAAAGCCATGTGCTCCCAGCATCCACAGCTGGTGGCCTGAGAACGAGAAGATTGTCAGTTGAGAGGGAACCACACTAGAATGGTGGTACCTTGAGGTGAAGAGCAGCAGCCACATCAGTGGAAGCAACAAGGCTCACACCCCTGAGGCTCTTATGGACAGATATGCTCTACCTCTCTGGGCAAGCAGAGGAAGCCGGAATCTTTTCCGGTGGCAGCCACTGACAGAACATTTCTGGTGTGGACTCCAAATGGTGTAAATTCAGCATGGGGTTGAATCAGTGGAAAAACTCTGGCAACTTGAATAACCAGAGTAGAAAAACTCCCTCAAGGAAGGATGGGGCAGATGCAATTGAAGATCCATCCATAAACAGATGGCTGAAATGTCAGAAATGGAGTTCATAATTTGGATAGCAAATAAAATGAACAGAATGGAAGAAATAAGGGAATTAGAATTTGAAGAAATTATTCAAAAGATGTCTCAAGAATTCAATGATTTCAAAGATAAAATGACAAAAGATTTTGAAACATTGCAGCAAGAGTTTGTAGTACTCAAAGACCTGAACAATATGGTAGAATCTTTTGGCAACAGAATGGAGCAGGAGCAGGCAGAATAAAGGATCTCTCACAATGAAGACAAAGCTTTTGAATGTGCCCAAGGGATCAAAGATGAAGAGAAATGGAGAGCAGAAATGGATCTTTCTCTCAGAGAACTCTGGGATAATTTGAAGAAAACTAATATTCACCTTATAGTAATCCTTGAAGACGACAAAGTTGCTTTACAAAACACAGAGGCTTTTCTTCATGAAATTATGAATGAAAACTTTCCAGACATGCCAAGAGACTCTGAAATTCAGATTGCAGACAGTTTCAGAACCCCAGCATGACTCAACACAAATAAGACATCCCCCAGGCACATTATAATTAACTTCACTAAAGTTAATATGAAAGAGAAAATTCTGAAAGCAGCTAGATGTAAGAAAACCATAACCTACAAGGGGAAGAATATTAGAATGACTGCAGATCTCTCTGCTGAAATCTTTCAGGTTAGAAGAGGGTGGCCATGGAATTTTAAACTCCTAAAACAAAATAATTTTCAGCCCAGAATCCTGTATCCAGCTAAACTGAATTTCATTTATGATTGAGAAATTAAATACTTTAATGACATTTATATGTTGAAGAAATTTGCCATAACTAAATGGGCTCTCCAGGATATTATCAGACCTATCCTCCATAATGATCAGTGCAATCCTCCACCACAAAAGTAACTCACTCAGAAACTTTTGATCAAATTCCAACTTGCACAGTGGTGAAAGGATTAAAAATGTCCACTAGACTTTTGAAAAACTCGATACCCCAAATTTTACCAGGCTTATCAATATTCTCAATTAATGTGAATGACTTAAATTGTCCTCTAAAGAGACATAGGGTGACTGATTGGATACAAAAACTCTGGCCAGATATCTGCTGCATACAAGAATTTCATATTACCTTAAAAGATATATATAGATTCAGGGTGAATGGATGGTCACTCTATATTCCAGGCAAATGGAAAGTATATAAAAACAGGTGTTGCAATTCAATTCATAGATACAATAGGCTTTAAACCAACAAAAGTAAGCAAGGATAAGGATAGTCATTTTATTTTTGTTAAGGGTAATACTCAATACGATGAGGTTTCAATTATCAATATTTATGCACCCAACCAGAATGCATCTTAATTTATAAGAGATACTCTAATAGTCATGAGCAACTTGATTTCTCCAAGCTCCAGCATAGTCAGAGATTTTAATACTCCTTTGGTAGAGTTGGATAGATCCTCCAACAAGAAGCTTATCAAAGAAATTTTAGATTTAAACATAACCATTAAGCATTTGGATTTAACGGACATCTACAGAATATTTTATCCTAATAAAATTAAATGCACATTTTTCTCATCACCTCACAGAACATACTCCAAAATAGACCACATCTTAGGCCAGAAGTCTAACCTCAGAAAATTTTAACAAATAGAAATAATTCCATGCATCTTCTCAGACCATCATGGAATAAAAGTTGAATTCAGTAACAACAGGAATCTGCAGGCTAAATAACCTTATGCTGAATGACAGGTGGGTCAGAGATGAGATCAAGAAATAAAATTATCAAATTTCTGGAGCAAAATGATACTGAAGGCATGAATTACCAGAAACTCTGGGATACTGCAAAGGCATTCCTAAGAGGGAAATTTATAGCACTGCAAGCCTTCCTCAAGAAAATGGAAAGAGAAGAAGTTAAAAACCTAATGGGACATCTCAAGAAACTGTAAAAAGAAGAACACTCCAATCCCAAACCCAGTAGAAGAAAAGAAATGACCTAAATTAGAGCAGAATTAAATGAAATTGAAAACAAAAGGATTATACAACAGATCAATCAATCAAAAAGTTGGTTTTTTGAAAAGGTCAATAAAATAGATAAACCTAACCAAGAAAAAAAGAGTAAAATCTCTAATATTATCAATTAGAAATTGTAAAGAAGAAATAATAACAGACTCGTCAGAAATTCAAAAAATCCTTAATGAATATTACAAGAAAATTTATTCTCAGAGATATGAAACTCTGAAGTAAATCAACCAATACTTGGAAGCATGCTACCTTTGAAGACTTAGCCAGGATAAAGTGAAATGTTGAACAGGCTTATATCAAGTTCTGAAATAGCATCAACTATACAAAATCTCCCTAAAAAGAAAAGCCTGGGACCAGATAGCTTAATGTCAGAATTCTGCCAAACCTTTATAGAGGAACTAGTACCTATATTATTTAACCTTTTCCAAAACATAGATAAAGAAGGAAAACTACCCAACACATTCTATGAAGCAAACATCACCTTGATACACAAACCAGGAAAAGACTTAGCAAGAAAAGAAAATTATAGACCAATATCACTAATGAATATTTATGTAAAAATATCCAACAAGATCTAACAAACAGAATCCAGCAACACATCAAACAAATTATACACCACAAGCAAGTGGGTTTTATCCCAGGATCTCAAGGATGGTTCAACATACTTAGATCCATAAATGTAATTCATCACATAAACTAGTTAAAAAACAAAGACCATATGAGTCTCTCAATTGATACAGAAAAAAATTTTTGATATTATCCAGCATCCTTTCATGATCAGAACGCTTAAGAAAATTGGCAAAGAAGGGACATTTCTCAATATAATAGAGGCCATCTGTAGCAAACCCACAGCCAATATCGTATTGATGGAGTTAAATTGAAATTGTTTCTACTCAGATCAGGAACCAGAGAAGGTTGCCCATTGTCTCCACTGCTCTTTAACATTGTAATGGAAGTTTTAGCCATCGTAATTAGGGAAGAAACAGCAATCAAGGGTATCCATGTAGGATCAGAAGAGATCAAACTTTCACTCTTCACAGATTATATGATTGTATACCTGGAAAAAAAATAAGGATTCTACTACAAAACTCTTAGAAGTGATCAAGGAATACAGCAGCGTCTTAGGTTACAAAATCAACACTCATAAATCGGTACCCTTTATATATACCAACAACAGTCAAGCTAAAAAAATAGTCAGAACTCTATTCCATTCACAGTCGTGCCATAGAAGATGAAATATCTGGGAGTTTACCTAACTAAGGACATGAAAGACCTTTATAAAGAGAACTATGAAACTCTAAGGAAAGAAATAGCTGAAAAAGTTAAGAAAAGGAAAAACATACCATGCTCATGGCTAGGAAAAATTAACATTGTTAAAATGTCCATACTACATAAAGCAATATATATTTTTCATGGAATCCATATTAAAGTTCCATTGTCATACTTTAAAGATCTTGAAAAAATAATACTTCATTTTATATGGAATCAGAAAAAACCTCAAATAGCCAAGACATTACTCAGAAATAAAAACAAAGCAGGAGGAATCACGCTATCAGACATCAGACTATACTATAAACCCATAGTGATCAAAGCAGCATGGTATTGGCACAAAAACACAGAAGTAGATGTACAGAATAGAATAGAGAACCACGAGATGAACCCAGCTACTTACTGTTATATGATCTTTGACAAGCCAATTAAAAACTTTGAGTGGGGAAAAGATTCCCTATTTAACAAATAGTGCTGGGAAAACTGGCTGGGGACCTGCAGAAAACTGAAACTGGATCCATGCCTTTTGCCACTAAGATTGACTCTCACTGGATTAAAGATTTTAACTTAAGACATGAAACTATAAAAATACTAGAAGAAAGTGTAGGGAAAACACTTGAAGAGATTGGCCTGGGAGAAATTTTAAGAAGAGGACACCCCAGACAATTGACACAACATCAAAAATACACTACTGGTACCTCATCAAATTAAAAAGTTTCTGGGGTGTCGCCTGTGGCTCAAAGGAGTAGGGCACCAGCCTCACATGCCAGAGGTGGTGGGTTCAAACCCAGCCCTGGCCAAAAACTACAAAAGAAAAAAATTAAAAACTTCTGCACAGACAGAAGCACAGTAAGTAAAGCAAGTAGACAGCCCTCAGAATGGGAAAAGATATTTGCTGGTTATGTCTCCAACAAAGGTTTAATAACCAGAATTCACAGAGAACTCATACATATTAGCAAGAAGAGAACAAGTGATCCCCTCTCAGAGTGGGCAAGGGACTTGAAGAGAAACTTCTCTGAAGAAGACAGGTGCATGGCCTACAAATATATGAAAAAATGCTCACCATCCTTAATCATCAGAGAAATGCAAATCAAAACTACTTTGAGATACCATCTAACACCAGTAGGATTAGCTCATACCACAAAATCCCAAAATCACAAATGCTGGTGTGGTTGTGGAGAAAAGGGAACACTTCTACACCTCTGGTGGGATTGCAAAGTAATACGTTCCTTTTGGAAAGATATGTGGAGAACACTTAGAGAACTAAAAATAGACCTGCCATTTGATCCTATAATTCCCCTATTAGGTATATATTCAGAAGACCAAAAATCACACTACAATAAAGATATTTGTATCAGAATCTTCACTGCAGCCCAATTCATAATTGCTAGGTGATGGAAGAAGTCCAAGTGCCCATCGACCCACAAATAGATCAATAAATTGTGGTATATGTACACCATGCAGGAATACTATGCAGCCCTAAAGAAGGATGGAGACTTTACCTCCTTCATGTTTACATAGATGGAGCTGTAAAATATTCTTCTTAGCAGGGTATCTCAAGAATGGAAGAAAAAGTATCCAATGCACTTAGCCCTAATATGAAAATAATTTATAGCTTTCATAGGAAAGCTATAACCCAATTATAGCCCAAGAATATGGGAGAAGGGGAGAGGAAGGGGAAGGGAGGGAGGGAGGGTGATTGGTGGGATCATTTCTATGGTTCATCTTTTAAGGGTAGATAGGAATCTTTCTAAATGAAAAATATAAATGTCTTAACACAATAGGAAAATGACATGAAGGCTATGTTAACCAATTTGATAAAAATATTTCAAATTCTATATAAAAATAGCACACTGTACCCCATGACAGTATCAATGTACACAGCTATTATCTACTAACGAATAATGAAATAAAAACAAAAAATAAAGTCAAGTATAACATACAAAAAACAAAAATAAAATTTCTTGGACACCCTTTCAGATTGAAAAAACAAACAAATTATTTTATTTTATTTTATTTTATTCATCTTCAGAGACAAGTTTGCTCTCAAGAGATTCTCTCACCTGAACCTCCAGAATAGCTGGGATTACAAGCATAAGTCACTGTACCCAGAAAACATCCTAATGAATGAATATAATCAATTCCTTTCTATTTATGAGAATGGTATTTTACTCCATTATACTCTAGAGACTGTAATAAGGTTTTTTTTTTTTTTTTCCTTTGGGTTAGTATATTATTTTCTCATCTGCAGTTACAGATCAAATTCATCCTTTTAAATGGTTACTTATTATTATTTTTTCTTTTTTTCTTTCTTTTTTTTTTGTTGCAGTGTGGCTGGGCTGGGTTTGAACCCACCACCCTCGGGATATGGGGCTGGTGCCCTACTCACTGAGCCACAGCCACTGCCCTTATTATTTTATATTTTTATGAAATATGCACACACATGCCCAAAGTACCAATAAACAGCTTTAAGGTAAATAAATATCTATACATATACATACATTTGTATATATGTGTGTGTGTTGCACAGGTTTTTACTATTTAAAAAAACATTGAAAAGAAAATTTATTCCCATATACCTTTGCATATTTTTGCTAATAAACATGGAAAATAAATCTATAGCTGTGGAATTTTTGCATTAAGTAGTATGTTAATTTACTACCCTTATTGGTATAACTGAATTATCCTCCAAAGAATTTAACCAATTTTGCTTTTAATCAACTGTATTAGAGAGTGCTTTGTTTCTTCAACTCCTGCCTATACTGGATTTTCATTTATTTGAGATTTAGCCTTTCAGGTAGTTCAAAATACTTTTCCTGTGGGTATGAATTTCTTAAATTGTGAGGGTATTAGAGGAGAATTTAAAGTTCCTTCTATTCCTTTTTAAAAAATAAGTTAACAAATTATATTCTTTGCCAATTTTAAAAAATTAAGTTATTTACCTTTTCCTTTTTTCTGGTGCAAGAGGTCTTTTTAAACTATGAAAATATACTTTTGTTTGTTGGAACTGTTATATTTCCCCCAATTTTTATTTATCCTTTGATTCTATTTATGTTATCTTTTTATGTACTATTTAAAAATTTTTATATAATAAATATATTATCAACCTTTAACTTGCCCTTGTTATATCCTCATAATTACAAAGTTAAAGATTAGTATTAATGTCTTACATCTAATACATTTTCCCTTGTCTAAAACAGTAAAATTGTCCAAGTGTAAGTGTAAGTCTTTCTACAGTTTAATTCACTCAACTGAAAACCGCATCAAAGCTTCTGCTTCAACTGTTCTTCATCTTCCAGACCTCTGAACCAATACCCAGATGAGCCATATTGAAGCCTAAGGCAAAGAGAAGATCCTGATCCTGTTTTAACTTAAATTTTTGATATTTTGTTCATCAAGGATTTTTGCATTGATTTTGATTTTTTAAAAATACTGCATTAAAATGGTATTTTTCTTGGTTGCTGAGTTTTTTGTTTCCCCTTAAATTTTGCGCCCAGTGTGAGTGCCCCACGTAGCTTTATTCTAATTCCATCCGTGCTCCAAACATTGAATTTCCCAGGGCTCAGTACAGAAGTTATTGGAATTATTCTTTTTCCTATCTGCATCTACTTCCTTAATGATCTCATATATTGACTCTAAATGCTATCCTTACACTGAAGGCACATAAATTAGTATTTTCAATTTGGACATCACCCATGAACTTCAGACTCATATTTCCAACTGTATTCTTTACAACTCCACCAGATAAACAATGTAACAGCTATGTTAAATATAATGTGTGGAAAGCCAAACTCTTGAATTGTACACATATCTGTTTCTCTTCCATTCTTTCCTGTCTCGTAAATTGCACCTCTATTTACATAGGTGCTTAAACCAAAAACTTAACCATTATCCTTGACTTTTCTTATTTCTTTGCCTCTCACTCAATTTAATCTACCAGGAAGTATTAGTCTCTTATGCATGTACCTCTGAAATGTATCCTGAAACCATCCAGTGGTTCTTTTCATATCCATCATCATTACCTTAGTCTAAGTTCCCATATCCTTTGCCTGGATTATTGAAATACCTTCTGCTTCTGCCCTTGTTCCTCCATGTTCTTCTGAACACCAATCAGATTGATTTCAAAACATAAGTAAGATCATATCACTTCTCTGCTTAAAACCCTGTAATGATCTCCAACCTCATTTAAAGTGAAATGTCCTTACAACAGCCTCCAGTACCTTTACCTGAACTTTATGAGTTCATCTCCTGCTGTTTTCTCTTAACTCTGTCACATTCATCTTATTTCTTGTCTATGTAATTACCAAGCATGCTCCCACCAGGAAGATTTTGTGTTGCTGTTCTTTACCTGGAATGTAATATTCCGCTGACATCTGCATGATTCATACCTTTGCTTTGGTCAGATCTATGTTCAAATAACATCTTATCAGAGAGACTAGCAATACTGTCCTGCATAAAATAGGACTCTTTCCTCACTAACTCTGGCACTCTCTGACATCCTTATTTCACTTTATTTTTACCTCTTTGAGGACTTTTAATCATTAAGCATACTGCTTTGTGTTTATTTATTTTTATACATATTTATTGATTTTTAGCCCTTATCCTATGAAATATAAGCTTTATGAGAGCCTGAATCGTGTGTGTATGTGTGTGTTTACTGTTGTATTCTCAGCATTTAGAGCAGAGCCTGGAAAGAAATAGGGATTCGATAAATACTTGTTGAATAAAGGAATGAATTGAATTCATGACTCATCCTTACAATGCTTGTTTAATATAATTTTTTTGGTTGTTGTTTAATATATCTTTCCACTGCCCTATGTACTAATCTTGTACTAACCTCTTTACATAGTTCACTCAGAGAAAAATTGCTATTGTATTTTGCTTAGATTTAGATTATCAAGTATAAATTTCCCGAACTATACCTATCCATCTTAAGTTTAACTTATTTTTGCACCAACTTTTAATGTACTCTGTTGTTTTAGAGGTACTCCTTTACTTATATATCAACGACTTTCGTTAGCAGGAGTCAGATCATTGCAAACATTAAAAAGAATGGCTCTTGGGTTCAACTTCGTGAATCTAACACATACATACAGCAAGTTACTTAACAGCACTTTTCCTCAGTGACCTCATATACAAGATGGAAGCAATAATATTATCTACCTCATAGTATTATTTAGAGAATTAATGACTTAAAACATGCAATCGAATTCATCATCATCATAAAAAACAACACTCATATAGTATGTGATATATGCCAAGTACTTTTTTTTTTTTTTGCCGTTTTTGGCCAGGGCTGGGTTTGAACCCACCACCTCTGGCATATGGGGCCACCGCTCCACTCCTTTGAGCCAAAGGCGCCACCCCCATGTACTTTTCTAAGCATTTAAAAATATATTAGATATTTTGTTCTTAAATCCCCTTGGTAATACCTATTTTTTTTATTTTGAGTATTTTTTATTTTTTCAGATTAATATGAGGACACAATTTTTAGGCTACATTTTTCTCACTTCTAGAATAAAATTGCATTTGTAGAATAGCTCCTCACGCAGAGGGTGTGTTATACACCCTCACAAAGTGCACATTTGGTGAGGTTTCTTCCTTATGCCCTCCCTCATTCTGCCAAATATCCTCCCTGCTCCTGTTTCCCTCTACCCCCTAACTGGACTATATTAGTCTTTTATTGTTTTTATGAGCATGTAATTGTTTATATATTGATTTTATATTAGTATTGGAATACACTGCACATTTATTTTTCCATTCTTGTGATACTTTACTAAGAAGAACGTATTTCAACTCCATTCAGGTAAATGTAAAAGATGCAATATCTCCATCTTTTTTAATGGCTGAATAATATTCCATGCCATACATATATCACAGTTTATTGATCTATTCATGTGTTGATGGGACCTTAGGTTGCTTCCACAACTTGACAATTATGAATTCATCTTCAATAAACATTCTAGTGCAAACGTCTTTGTGGTGAAACAATTTTTTTTCTTTTGGGTAGATACCTAGTAGTGGGATTGCAGGGTCAAATGGAGGGTCCACTTTTAGATATTTGAGGATTCTCCATACTTCTCTCCAAAAAGGCTGTATTAGTTTGCAATCACAAGAGCAGTGTAGAAGTGTTCCCTTCTGTCCACATCCACGCCAGCATCTGGTGTTTCGGGACTTCATGATGTGGGCTAATCTTGCTGGGGTTAGGTGATATATTAGAGTGGTTTTGATTTGCATTTCTCTGATGATTAAAGATGATGTGCATTTTTTCTTGTGTTTGTTGGACATTCAACTGTCATCCTTGGGAAAGTTTCTTTTTAAATCTCTTGCCCACTTGTAGAGAGGTTTGTTCACACTTTTCTTATGATTTAATTTGAGTTCTCTGTAGATTCTAGTTATCAGGCTTTTGTAAGATTCATAACATGCAAAAAATCTTTTCCCATTCTGAATACTGTTGGTTTGCTTTATTTGTGGTACTGTTAGCTGTATAAAAGCTTTTTAGCTTCATCAAATTCCAGTTATTTATTTTTGGTGTTGCTAAAATTTCTAGTGAGGGTTTTCCTCATAAAGTTATTTTTCCCTGGCCAATATCTTCAAATATTTTCCCCACACTCTCTTCTAGAATTTTTTACCCTTTGTAATATCTCTATGATTATTTGTTAATTCTATTTCTGCATCCTTCTTTATTATTAGATGTTAGTCATGATTGGACATTTCTCCTTGAAATATTTTGAGTCATAAAGCATTTCTTCTTAGTGTCAATACAATATCTCATCACTATCAGCTCATTTCTCACAGTGTGATATATCTTATTTTTCTCAAATATACATTTATTATCTGTTCACTCCTGCTGAACAATTCACTGTGCTAGGCACTATAGAGATCATGATTATATATATGTTATCAACATTTAAAAAATAATCATCAGTGCTGGCAAGTTTATCATAGATTTTTTTGGCATTTAAAATTGGAAAGAAATATGGATATTTATAATAAAGCCAGTAAAGACATGCACTCTTTTTATTAAGCACTGTTATAGAAATATATCCAAAGGTGAAATTTTCTAGTATGTGATAAACTATATAAATGGAAATGTTTATTGTAGTCTCTTATATAAGAGAAAACCACCAGAAACATTATGTAAAAAGTAAATAATGATTAAGAAATTCATTTTGAATAACATTATAGTATATTATAGAATCTTATATTGTACCACTAATCAAACTTAAAGCTTCTAATTATGAACATTATTTAGAAACATAAAAAATATTTATAATGTATTATGTTTTTAAAGTGTACAAATAGATATATCAAAGTATTTCAATTATGAAAAGATATTTTCATGTGCACAAAAATTATAAAAAATGGTATGCAGAAAAAGTTATGGTAAGGTGGTAATATTTTTGATTAACTTTTTTTCCTTTTTATAATAATTATCTTTAACATGACTATTTCTATTGCCTTTCATTTAAAACTGGGGAAAATAGAAAATTATGTAGTGTGTATGATCCCTACCCTTGGTGAACTTAAGAATATGGCACATACATTAAGTTATTCAATACAGCAAAAGATTCAGCCGTCATTCATTCAATGAATTTCAATTAATATACCTAATATATATATATATATATGTACCAATAACATACATATGTATAGTGGTAAGTGTTGTGTAGAAAACAAATGAGCATGAGGCCTTTGGGGAGCAGTCAGTAAATAAGTTTCAAGTTTCATATCCAGCTTTTGGTCCTTTACTTTTAATTTTAGAATTTCCAGTGTTTTGTCTGGAAACATATTCCTGTAACTTGGTATCCCCAGCAATAATTCCTCTTTTTTTCGGATCTTTGAAAAGAGATTTGGCTATTAAATAAGAGCAAACTAATTACAGTCTAGTTTTATTTGCCACCTTGAAACTGATAACTTTTCTTACCACTTTTTTGAAGGTAATCTGTTACATTTGTTATTTACATGAAAATATTAGCATTTTGATGGTGGTTGAGAAAGACATGAAAATTAGTGAAGGATTAGGAAAGGCTTATGAAAATTGAGGATATGTGAATCTGTAAATATAGGACAAAATGAATTTTCAATAAACAGTGGTGATCCTCTAAATTAACTATATTTACTATCACATGCTGAGTATTATCTAAGAACTCCATAATATAAACTTTTCAAATAATTTATCATTATTTGAATCTCTTCCTTTTGAAAACTGGCCTCATAATATAGTCAAAAATAGTAAATAATTTTTATTTCCCAACAATTCATTTGACATTTTTAGTACTTCTTGGATTCGAGAAAAGGAAAAATATAGCAAAAGCACATATTATAATATTTTATTGTTTTCAAATCTCAGAATTGTGTGTAAGTGCACAAAATAAATGTTTCATAAACTAAAAAATAAGACTTTGTTTCTAGAATGACTGAGCATATATCTATACAATAAATATGAAAATAATATTAATTTTTATTAAAAATAATAGCCAACAATATTGTTTGAGACCATTACAACAAAAAAGTTAGCAGATAGTATTTTGCCTTTTTTTCACCTTTATTCTAATTGGTGGTCTGTGGAAAACAATTGGCCTAGTGAATGAATTCCAGGCAGCCCTTTGAGCTGGTTCAAAATACCAGAACAAGATGCTTTCATGTCATAACACCTATTTTCTTTTCAAGTTAATATTAAACATTATTTTTATGAAAATTTTCCTTGTATTTATTTTTCCATCTTCCCTCCCAAAGAGAATCCATTACCTTGTCTTTCTTTGTACTTGTCACTGTCTCATGTATGTATTTCTCTTCAAAAATCTTGAAACACGACTGCACTTTTTTGTTTACATGTCTATCTCTTTACCCTTAGACATTGAGCCTTGCTTATTGATGAAAGGGATGGTATCTCAGTCCTCTTTGTTTCCTTAGGAACTAACGCTATGTGAAAATTCTCACAAATTGTATTAACAGTCTTAATTTTTTACCAGTTTCAGCATCCATACCCTTTACACAACAACTTGTATTATTCTCCAATCATGACACTGGGCTTGACCATTTGACTACATTGGGCCAATAATATGTTAGCAAATATACTGTGACTATAATCTTTCTTTCTTTCTTTCTTTCTTTCTTTCTTTCTTTCTTTCTTTCTTCTTTCTTTCTTATTTATTAAATCATAGCTGTGTACATTAATACAGTCATGGGGTATAGTGTGCTGTTTTTATATACAATTTGAAATATTTTCATCAAACTGGTTAACATAGACTTCATGTCATTTTCTTAGTTATTCTGTTAAGACATTTCTATTCTCCATTTAGAAAGATTCAAATATGCCCTTGTAAGATGAACCATAGGCTTGATCCCACCAATAACCCTCACTCCACCCATCCTCCTCTCTCCCCTCCCCTACCTATCCCCTTTCCCCATATTCTTGGGCTATGATTGGGTTATAATTTTCCTATGAAAGTTATAAATTAGTTTCATAATAGGGCTGAGTACATTGGATACTTTTTCTTCCATTCTTGAGATACTTTGCTAAGAAGGATATTTTCCAGCTCCATCCATGTAAACAGGAAGGAGGTAAATTCTCCATCCTTCCTTAGGGCTGCATAATATTCCAGGGTGTACATATACCACAATTCATTGATCCACTCCTAGGTCAGTGGGCACTTGGGCTTCTTCCATGACCCAGCAATTCTGAATTGGGTTTCAATAAACATTCTGGTACAAATATCTTTATTGTAGTGTGATTTTGGTCTCCTGGATATATACCTAGTAGAGGAATTTTTGGATCAAATGGTAGGTCTATTTTAGTTCTCTAAGTGTTCTCCAGACATCTTTCCAAAAGGAACGTATTAGTTTGCATTCCCACCAGCAGTATAGAAGTGTTCCCTTTTCTCCACATCCATGCCAGCATGTCTGGTTTGGGGATTTTGTGATATGGACACTAATCTTACTGGTGTTAGATGTTATCTCAAAATAGTTTTGATTTGAATTTCTCTGATGATTAAGGATGGGGAGCATTTCTTCATATATCTGTAGGCCATGTGCCTGTCTTCTTCAGAGAAGTTTCTCTTCAAGTCCCTTGCCCACACTGAGATGGGAGCACTTGCTCTTTTCTTGCTAATACATTTGAGTTCTTTGTGGATTCTGGTTATTATACCTTTGTCAGAGACATAACCTGCAAATATCTTTTCCCATTCTGAGGGCTGTCTGCTTGCTTTACTTACTGTGTTATTGGCTGTGCATTAGCTTTTTAGTTTTATCAGTCCCACACAGAGGCTCTTCTCCATGAAATTATGAAAGAGAGCTTTCCAGACATGCCAAGAGATTCTGAAATTCAGATAGCAGACAGTTTCAGAATTCCAGCATGACTCAATGTGAATGTGACTTTAAAGTGCTTATGTTATTGGGTTAGCTTGATCTTGCATTTTGCCATTACTATGAGAACATGCCTAAGTTTACCTGTTGGAAGTTAAGAGATGTGGAGTCACCAGCTTTCCCAGATGTCACCACCATAAATAACCCAACAACCAGTCATCCCTTATGCATGTGTGCAAGCCTAGCTGAAACCAGAAGACCACCCATCAAACCCAGGAAAAATCAGTAGAACTGTTACCCACTCATCCTAGATTCATAGAAATCACTTCTTACTTTTACATGCAAATTAAGTTTGGGTGTTAATACTCCCTTTTTTTGAGACAGAGTATCACTCTGGCACCCTGTCTTGAATGCTGTGGCATTATAGTTCACAGTAACCTCAAGTTCTTGGGCTTGAGAGATCCTCTTGCCTCATTCTTTCCCCCTATTTTTAGTAGAGATGAGATCTTACTATTGCTCAGGCTGGTCTTGAACTCCTGAGCTCAAGCAATCCATCCATCTCAGCCTCACTGAGTGATAGGATGATAGGTGTAAGCCACTGCACCTGGCCTGGGTGGTAATTCTTGACATTATTTTGCAATTATATAGGGGAAAGACAAAGATAATGGCGCATAACATGTGCATGAAAATTAAAAGATAAGTGATGTTTGTAAGTGGCTTAAGGAAAAGAAAAAAAATGATGAGGGTAAGACAAGTACAAAACATATGCCTGCCCCTTAAAGTCCCACTGCTTTAAACTCTCAAATTATAGCTTCATAAATATTAACATAATCTAAATTAGATAGAGAAGAAAATTATTCTTGGTTTTCAGTCATTGGGCCTGGAAAATAATGGAACTGATATTAATGAGGCACCTAATATATCCAAACATTTTTATGTATGTTATCTCATTTCATCCTCATCTAAACCCAGAAAGGTGGAAATTGTTTTCTCTATTTGAGAATGAGAAGACAAAGACTCAGTCAACTGACTTGGTAAAAGTTATACCTTTAGAAAGATATAAAAGAGATACATAGAAAAAGATGTATTTAAAAAGCATCATAGGAAATGAAAATTAATGTAAATATTTTATTGAGCACCTACCATGTGTCAAACACATTGCTAAGCACTGAAATGTAATAAACGTTGAATGATGATATTATTTGAAGATAGAACCAAATTAAATAAAAATATATGTTGCAAGTGCTAGAGTAACCACTAAGATTTTAAACAAAATAAGTATAACTCATAAGCAAATAGAGATGATGAAATGAAATTATTTTTTAAATCTCTTGTTACATAAAAGGAGATAATGAAACAAAAATGGAAAACAGCAGATGAGGCAAATAGAAAACAAATAGCAAGATGACAATTATAAACCTAATCATGTCAGTAATACAAATGATTTCAAAATTCTAATTAAAAGATACAGATTTGCAAATTGAACAAAACTCAAGTCTTATCTAAATGACATCTACAGGATATCCACTTTAGAGATAATGACAGAGGTTGAAAAATGGGTAAAAACCCACAAAATATACAAACACTAATAGTTGGAATGATATATTAATATAAGACAAAGTAAACCTCTTAAAAAGTACACTACCAGGGATAGATATGGACATTTTATAAGAATAAAATTACTAATTCATCAAGGGCACACAAAAAAACCTAAATGTCCATGCATTTAATAGCAGAATGTAATATATACAAAATGATAATTGATAAAAGTGAATAGAGAAATTGGCAGAAGAGTACCACTCTTATCTCAATAATTGACATAAAATGACCAGGAAGAAATATTTGTATATTTGTGGTTATCATTTTACTGGTTTTTCCCAATAAGATTGGATATTTATCGATATAGACAGAACAATGAAAAATAGATACTTCTTTCATTTGAAATTTAGTTTGTCCTTTACTCTCTACTTTCTTATGATGTCAATTCTTCAAGTTAAAAGGGAAGTTCTAGCATACTGGCAAGAAATACAGAACATTTTTTATTTGGTATTACTACCTGCCAGATTTTGATTAAATACTACAAGAACAAACATATTCTCTTTAAGAGTGTAAGCTGAAATGTTAATGTAGTCACAATTTGTACTTTCAAAAGTCTATTTTTGCTTTTCTCTATCTTACTGATGTTTGTTAAAAATAATAATATCTGTGTATATATTCTTAGCCAGGGATTACTTTTTTGAAGAATATTATTTTGAAACAGTGAATAGTATTATCATTGTTTCGATAAGTAGGTACATATTTTTATAGGCTCCTTAGTCTAGTATTTTATTTACTTTAAATGTGTGATGAATATTTGGACTAGGAATTAGCAAACTATAATCTGCAGGCCAAATCTGACATGCCACCTGGATTTTTAAAATAAAATTTAATGGAACACAGCCATGATCTTTTGTTTTTGCATTGTCTATGTCTACTTTCACATTACAACAACAAAACTGAATAGTTGTAATGGAGAACTTATGGTCAACAAAATTAAAAATATTTACTATCTGGCATTTTACAGACAAAGTTTACCTAATTCTGACTTAGCCTGTCAAGTTTAGTCAAGAAGTTAATATAAAACTGTCTGATTAACACAGGAATATTATGTCTACAAATATAAAAATTTAAGTAGAATACATGTGACAAAGTACATATGAGTATGAAATTCTGATTGTTATGGATTTGTTAATTATAAATTTTCCATCACAAATACACACAGACATATGCACACACAAATATACACAGACATATGCATACTTGAATATGCAACACATACTATATTCAAGTCCATTTATCTCATGAAAGTAGGAGGTAGCCTTTAAAATTGTTTAAAATAGGGGAGTGGGGCAAGATGGCTAGCTAGGGGCAGTTTTATCAGAAGCTTACTCCTGGAGGAGGAAAAGCAGATTGAAGTGAACTCAGAGTAGTTGAAATTGGGGGGTTGATCACAAAGATAAGAAATCAAGGTACTCAAACATCCCACTGAAACAAACTGTGAGGTCAAAGATGAGAAAAATTAAGGAAAAGAACAGAGGATACTCACAGAATGGGCTAGGCTGGAGGAGTCTGGAGCCAAATAGAAGGGTAAGAGAGACACCTCTACCACAGGGGGGGCAAGGGTTTCTCTCTGCAAGCAACAAAATGCAGGATCCATCAACCCATGGGAGACTCCTTTGAAGGACAAATAAATCCCAGTTTTCTTGAACCTGGGAATATCCTTCTCTGCATCTCCATCCTGCCTGGTAGAATGATGAGCCATGTCATTTTGAGCAGTTGGCAGTATTGCTAGCCTGCTACAGGAGGAAAGGGAGACAAATTCTAACACCAAAATATATCTGGAGAGAACTTGGGGGGACCTCTTTTTCTTTGGTTGCCTGACAGACTGCCCCTTCCAGAGGCCTGCTTCCCAGTGTCCGGGTGAGTCAGAGTGCTACTCAAGCCCAGAAATCCTGGAGGGAGAGCCCCACCTGCAGACCCCAGAAAGGTGAAGGAGTTTTGGTCCTTATCCAGCACCCATAGCAACCAAGGAATCAAAGGTTACAGAGGCTACTGTTTCTGTCACTGGCAACCATTGGGATCCTTAGGTGACCATGGGAAGAAAGGGAGACAGGCCTTCCCCACACAATATAACTGGTGGGAACTCTGAAGGACCTCTGCATTGTGTAGTCTGGGGAACTGAGTGTTAACTGTTGAGGGAGGAAATTGAAGCGGGGTGTCACCTGGGTCTCCCTCCTGCTATGGAGGATCTTTCTTTGCCCTCTGGAGTAGCTTTGTCCAGCATCTGTGACCAGTAGTCTCCTCCTAGAGTTTTGGACCCAGGTCCCATCATGCCAACTTGAAAAAGGTGATCGCATTCTGCAAGAACCTGGGAAGCAGATGGCAAGCCAGAGATCTCCTTCACCCAATAACAGGCAAAAGCCATGGTATTTTGAATCTGTTGTCTCTGGGACTTCAACAAACACTGCTGCTTCTTTGCTGGAATTTGTTGGCATAAAGGCTGAATCTTTATCTAAAATGATGTGGCTCACTATCCAGGAAGCACCACTGGCCTAAGATTTTCAACTGGAGTTCCTGGCCCCTGCACCAAACCACCAAGCTTGGAGAAAGCAAGCCCAGTTCTCAAGGACCTTCACATCCTGCAGCCCCCACCAAGGTAGCTTTGGAAGGCTTTGCAAGAAGAGACAAATGTATAAGCATCACATCATTTGAATAGTCAGTGGTAAATTGGAGTGACAAGCTCCATATCCTGGGGGCATCTGGATCTGACATTAGCCTGCCAATTTTAGTGTTCAAACAGGTCTCCTGAGTTCTATCTAAGAGACCCTGACTACATTATCTCTCAATAACAATTTAGAGACTACCTAACATTCTAGGTTAAAAGTGTAATAAACATATAAATAAAATAAAAATGTACATGGGGAAGAATTAACAGAAGAACCCTGGCAAGATAAGAATTTAGAGCAGATCAACTTTCCTAAGATAATACATGGGAGATACAGCTGAAAATACCACAGATAGAGAAATTGTTCAAATGACAGAAATAGAATTCAAAATATGGATAGCAAATAAGATGAATGGAATTGAGGAGAAGATAGAAAAAGAAATCCAAAAGGAAGTCTCAAAACTGAATCAAGAATTCAGTGAAATTAAAGACAGTTACCAAGGATATGGACATATTTTAAAGGGTATAACAGAACTAAAGAATTGAAAGAAGCATTCAAAGATATTCAAAATACAGTAGAGTCTCAAGAATGGAGTAGAACATGGAGAAGAAAGAATTTCAAAATTGAGACAAGAGTTTTGAACTAACTCAATTATTCAAAGAGGAAGAGAAAATAAAATAAAAGCAGAGCTTTCTCTGAGATAGATATGGGACTACAACAAATGCACAAATATTCAATTCATAGATATCCCTGAAGGAGAAGAATAGAATCCTAAATGTATGAGAAATCTACTTGAAGACATCATGGTGGAAAATTTCCCAAACATGGTGAGAGATTGACAAATTCACATACTATATAGTTTCAGAACCACAGCATAACTCAATTTAACAAAGCATTTCCTAGATTCATTGTAATGTACTTGGCCAAAGTAAAAATGAAAGAGAAAATTCTGCAATCAGCCAGGCAAAATCTCATGTACAAAGGAAAAAATATCAGAGTGACAGCAAACCTTGGACCTAGAACTGTCCAACCCATAAGAGGCTGTTCATCTAACTTTAACCTTCTTAAGCAAAATAATTTTCAGTCCAGGATTATGTGTTCTGCAAAACTAGGTTTCATATTCAATGGAGAAAACAAATCTTTTACTTACATGAAAACATTAAGGAAATTCTCCACAAGATTCTCCACATCCTGAAACTCCCTAAAGGAGCTTTTCAAGAAGTTCTTAGACTTGCTCTGCACACTGACCATCACAGTGGATCATCAGCAAAGTAGATACTCAGAACTAAAGGACAAAGACTTGCAAGCATGATGGCACAAGGGATAAAACTAAGCAATGGACTTTCACAAAATAAGACAAACAGAACTCCAACATACTTACCAATTCTCTTAATAAATGTGAATGGATTGAATTCCCTACTGAAGAGGCACAGACTGGTTGATGGCTAAAACAAAACAAAGCACAAGTTAACAATAGAGTATCTTCAGGAAACACACTGAACCTCTAGGAACAAAACAATACTCGGGGTGAAGGATAGGAAAACAATATTTCAGCAAATGGAAAGTGAAGAAAGCAGAATTTGCAATCTCATATGCAGATACAACTGCATTTAAACCAACAAAAATAAAGGAAGACAAAGACAGACACTATGTATAGGCCAAGGGAATAATACAAAGAGAAGATATTTCAACCTTAAGTATATATGCGCCCAACTTAAATGGTCCCAATGCATAAAATGAATGCTAACTGATTTGAACAGTAGGCTATCTTGAAATACTATGAGAACTGTGGAATACAACATCCCTCTGACAGAACTGGACAGATCCTATAGGCAGAAACTAAACTAAGAAACAATGGACTTAAACTTGACTTTAGAACAAATGGATTTAATAGACATATACAGAATATTCTATCCCATTAAAATTCTGCATGTGTTGTACTTGTCAGCCCGTGGATCATCCTCCAAAACTGATCGTATCTTAGGGCACAAATCAAATCTTGACAAATTTAAAAGTATAGAAATTATACCTTGTATCTTTTTGGAACATGACAGACTAAAAGTAGAAATCAACTCCAACAAAAAAACCTTCATCTCCACGTAAAGGCATGGAAACTAAACAACTTTATGCTGAATGACAGCTAGGTCTATGAGAAGGTAAAGAAGAAAATTATTAGATTTATCTAAGAAAGTGATAATGAAGCCACAAGCTGTCAAATCTAGTGGGATACTGCAAAGGCAATCCTAAGAGAAAAATTGTCCACATCCAAAAAAACAAAAAAAGTACACGTCAACAACCTAATAAACCATTTTGAGGACTTGACAAAGAAAGAGGAATCCAACCCCAAATGTAGCAGAAGAAAAGAAATAACCAACATTATATCAGAATTAAATGAAATTGAAAACATAAGAATGATTTTGAAGATCAGCAAAACAAAAGTTGGCTCTTAGAAAAGATTAATAAAATTGATAAGGCCTTGGCCACATTAAGTAGAAATAGAAAATTAAAATCTCTAATTACCTCAATTAAAAATGAAAAAGAAGAAATAACAACAGATAAGACTGAGATAGAAACAATCATTACTGATTACTACAAAAAATTCTATACCTAGAAATTTGAAAATGTAGATGAAATGGACCAATACATGGAATCACATCACTTTCCTAAACTCACCAGAGAGAATTAGAAATTTTGAACAGACCAATATCAAGCATCAAAACTACAACAACAATATAAAATATTTCAAAAAGGAAAAGTCATGGATCAGATTATTTTGTACCAGAATTCTAGGAAGTCTTCAAAGACTAGCTCATACCTATATTGCAGAACCTATTCCATAAAGAAAGAAGAGATGCTCCTAAATGCAGTCTATGAAGCTAACATCACCATGATATCAAAATCAGGAAAGGACCCACCCAAAAAGAAAAACTACATACCAATATCATTAATGAATACTGACACAAAAATATCCAATAAAATCCTAGCGAACATAATATAGGCACACAATAATATTATACAATATGATCAGGTGGGCTTTATCTTAGAAATGCAAGGTTGGTTTAACATTCACAAATCCATAAATATAATTCACTATATAAATGGAAGGTAAAAGAAAGACTATGATCTGCTCAACAGACACACACAGAAATTTTGATAAAATTCAGCATTCTTTTCTCGTAAGAACCCTAAAAAAACAGACATAAGGTGGACATTACTTAAGCTGATGGAGGTCATATACACCAAACCCTCATCTAATATCATACTAAGGGGGGTAAAACAGAAAGCATTTCCACATAGAACTGGAACCAGAAAAGGATGTCCACTATTACCATTATAATTCAACATAGTGGTGAAAGTTCTAGCCAATGCAATCAGGTAAAAGATGGACGTAAAGAATATTCAAATGGGGACAGGGGAGGCCAAATATTCACTATTTGCTGATGACGTGATCTTATACTTAGGAAACCCCACAGACTAAAGGCTTCTGGATTTCATCATGGAATACAGTAATATCTTGCAATACAAAATCAATATATGCAAATCATAATCCTTCATATCCTCTAATAACAGTCAAGTTGAGCATCAAATCAAAGACACAATACCATTCACAGTAGCTTCTAAGAAAATAAAATGCCTGGAAATTTACGTACCAAAAGACATGAAGGATCTCTACAGAAAAAATTATGAAATGTTGAGCAAGGAAGTAGCCTAAGATTTTAACAAATGGAAACACAGACCATACTCATGGCTGGAAAGAATCAACATTGTTAAAATGTCCATAGTACCCAAAGCAATTCACAGATTTAGCAAATCCCCATCAAACACCAATGTCATACTTTGAAGAACTTAAAAAAATATACTTCCCTTCATATGGAACCAGATAAAAACTCGAATAACCAATGCAATTCTAAGAAATAAAAACAAATCTGGAGGCATGACTTTACCAGACTTCAGGTAATGCTACAAGTCCACAATGATAAAAATAGCATGGTATTGCTACAAAAATAGAGCTATAGATCTACAGAATAGAATAGACAACTTGGAGATGGACCCAGCCATAGATAAACCAAACACAATAAAATAACACTAGGAAAAAAAAAATCCCTATTTAGTAAATGGTGCTGGGATAACTGACTAGCCACATGTAGGAAACCAAAACCAGATCCACATCTCTCCCCACTTACAAAAGTCTACTCTTGATGGATATAAAATTTAAATTTAAGACACAAAATAATAAAAATTTTCAAAGAAAGTGTGGGGGAAAGTGCTAACAATATTGGTCTGGGAAAAGACTTTATGAAGAAGACACCCTTGGCAATAGAGCAACACCAAAAATAGGACATGATCAAACTACAAACATTTTAACAGCTAAAGATACAACAAGTAAAACAGAAAGACAACCTTAAGAATGGGAGAAGATAGACGGGCGTTGTGGCGGGCGCCTGTGGTCCCAGCTACTTGGGAGGCTGAGGCAGGAGACTCGCTTGAGCCCAGGAGTTGGAGGTTGCTGTGAGCTGTAATGCCACGGCACTCTACCCAGGGGGACAGCTTGAGGCTCTGTCTCAAAAAAAAAAAAAAAAAAGAATGGGAGAAGATATTTGTGTGCTATGAATCTGATAAAGGGATGATAACTAGAAAGTACAGAAAAGTCAACCTTATCAATAAGAAAAGATCAAACAATTGAATTTATAAGTGGTCAAGAGACATGAACAGAACCTTCCCTGAAAATAAGAGATAAGTGGCCTACAAATACATGAAAAAATGTATTTTCCATAATAAATGGAAAAAATGTATCTCTAGTCATCAGAGAAATTAAAATGAAAACCACCCTGGGATGTCACCTAACCCCAGTGAGAATGGCCACATCACAAAATCCCAAAGCTGCAAATGCTGGTGGACGTGAAGAAAGGGAACACTTTTTCACTGCTAATGGGATTGCAAACTAATACAGCTTCTATGGAAACAAGTTTGGAAAACTCTCAAAGAAATAAAAGTAAATCTTCAATTTGATTCTAGAATTCCATTACCAGGTATCTACTTAGAAGAAAAAAAGATCATTTTACCATAAGAATATCTGCACTAGAATGTTCACAGCAGCTCAGTTCACATTTGATAAGACATTGAATCAAGCAAGTGTCCCTCAATACATAAATGGTTTAAGAAACTATGGTATATGCATACCCTGGATTACTCGTCAGCAATAAAAAATGATGGAGACTTTATAGTTTTTACATTAACTTAGATGGAGTTGATGAACTTACTCTAGAGTAAACTATCACAAGAACAGAAAAGCAAGTATCCAATATACTCAATACTAATATGAAATCAATTGATGAGTAAGTACATGCCCACAGGAGAGAAAAACACAACTAAATTTAAGTGAGGGGATGAGGAAGGAGGGAAACGGGAGAGGGAAGCAGGGAGTGTGATTAGTAAGCTCACACCTAATGAGTGCCATGTAAGGATATACGGCATATTACCTGAGTGAAGGGCTTAAGTGTAACTTGAAGTTAATCTAACAACCACAAACAATGTAACCTAATCATTTGTATCTTCATATTAATCTGGAATAAATTTTAAAAAAGAAAATCTACTTAATCTTCAAAAAAATTGTTAAAATATGTAATGGAATAGTTATTTTATATATGTGTGTGTGTTTATGTACTACATATATATACTGCATGTATGTCACATATAGAAATGTGTCTATATATATATACTGCATGTATGTCACATATATAATTATACTTGTCACATATATAAATAATGTATAATTTATTTTTTTATATATAAAATTTTGAAATATGTATAACTTCACACATCAAGTCTGATTTTAAATTCCTTTAACAAAAGTTTGAGAATCTATTTTTTATCTATCTAGCTTTATCAACAGATGTCCAGAAAAAATTGACATTTAGCAAAGCAGGAAAATTGATCTTGGAATAAGAGTTTTTTAATCAATAAATATGTGGAAGAAAAGTTTGGAAACATTACTTAAATCATTGTATACAAGTGTCAGAAGGAGAAACTTTTACCAAGCCTGTATGAAAGCTTCTGATCTTACAAAAATGAAGAGCCCAATGTACTCTGATATTATGTAGATCCACTTAGATCTTGACATGATTAACTTTTTCAATCTAAGAAGTCTTCATCCAGTACCTTCTAACAAATCAAATCTTCAGATACTCTCTATTACTTTGTGTTCTTTATTCATTACTTTAGTTAAGCTTCCCCCCCTTTTTTTTCTAGTGTGGAGTAGATGTCATGGTACCTTCTAAGTTTATAAGCCAAAAGTTATCTCCTCTCGGCACAGAAAACTCTAAGTTGCCAATAAATATTTTCATGATGCTTTGGGTTGTTTCATCTCCAGAAAGAAAAAAAAAAAATAGAAATTTTTGTAATATTATAAGTTGTTTAATTTTAATTAGAAATACCAAAAGTGTAAATAAAATTAAGATGTACATTAAAGGTATGAAAAATGTAAATTATTAATATTTATCCCCAAACTTTAAAGATGGTAGAAATTAGAAAATTCATTCTAAAATTAAAAAATTAATTGTCTCATAATATAATGGAGAAAAAGTACTTAATAAATCTCAATTCACTTTCTTTCTTTTTTTTTATTGAATGGTAACTGTGTACATTGATACACTTTGGGGGTACATAGCCTTCATGAAACTTTCTTAGTTATTGTGTTAAAACATTCATATTCTACTCATAAAAAGATTCACTTGTACCCTTGTAAGATGAACCACAGAAGTGAACCCTCGAATCCCTCTCCTTCCCCCCTC
>NW_003852520.1:3197279-3209339 GCF_000181295.1 Otolemur garnettii
GGGATTCCACTGTGTCTTTCAGATCCTTGAGGGCTGCAACCTCTTGTCTCAGTGTTTCAAAATCTTTGATCATTTTATCTTTGAAATCGTTGAGTTCTTGATACATCTTTTGAATGACTTCTTGAGATATCTTTTGGGTAATTTCTTTAGAGATGTTTTGAATAATTTCTTGAGAGATCTTTTGAATCATTTCTTGAACTTCTACTTCCTTCCTTTCTTCCATTCTGTTAATCTTATTTGCTATCCACGTTCTGAACTCGATTTCTGACATTTCAGCCATTTGCTTATGGATTGGGTCTTCAATTTAGAAAGCCGTTCTAGGCCCTCCCAGAGTGGGGGACTTGTCCACTGCCACCAGCAGGGGTGCACTAAGCTCTAGCAAGTACTTCTGTGGCTGTCCGGAGCAGGGGAACTCCACTCCAGCCCCCCGCCACCTGCGGGTTCTTCTCTGCCACCTGTGGGGTACGTGGCTCTAGCAAGCAGTTCTAGGCCCTCCCAGAGTGGGGGACTCGTCTGCTGCCACTGGTGGGGGTGCGCTAAGCTCTAGCAAGTACTTCTGTGGCTGCCCAGAGCAGGGAAACTTCACTCCGGCCCCCCACCACTTGCGGGATGCTTGTGACTCTAGCAACCAGTTCTGGACCTGCCCAGAGCCCTGGGGTGGGGTTCTTCTCTGCCACCCGAGGGGTTTGTGGCTTTAGCAAGCAGTTCTAGGCCCTCCCAGAGTGGGGGACTCATCCACCGCCACCCGCGGGGGTGTGCTAGGCTCTAGCAAGTACTTCTGTGGCTGCCCGGCACAGGGGGCTTCTCTGTGGCCACCTGCCACCCTTGGGAGGGGGGCGGTTCTAGTAAGCAGTTCTGGGGCCCACTTTGTACCTCTATTTTATGTTCTTAAATGATCTTCCTTGGATTTATAGCTTGCCAAACTTCTTTCTGGGCTCAGCTCCCTTTCTTTGGCTTCATAGATTTTGATTCCAACCAGATTTTCTTCCTTTGCTCAGGAGCCTCTGACCAGGGTTGCTACCAGTCGGCCATCTTCCCAGAATCCCCCAATTCACTTTCTTGATATTAATATCATCTCTTCCTAGAAAACTAAGAATCCCATACCTTAATAAAGAGTATAATATGTATAAAACATACATAAAGCCACAGAAAACATCATCCTTAATATTAAAGTATAATTTATTTTAATTGAAATTAGGAATAAGGTAAATATATCAGCTATTACTACTAGTATTTTAACATCATTCTTGAACTACTACTCATTGTAATAGGACAAGAAAGATTAATCTATTTTAAATATTAGAAAGCATACTCATCAGGTTTTATTAATTTCAGGTGACACAAATCATAGCAGGTAGATTAAAAGCACAATTAAGTATTTCTTAATCATGGGAAAGCTGAAGAAGCAAAATGTACCAGAAAAAACTTCTAAAACCACATTAAACATCTGGGCCACAAAGACAGCCACTGTCTCTATTATAAAAAGCTATAATAGCAAGAAGTTGCCTGCCACTGACAAAGCCATCAAACTATGCATTGCCTGCAAACTCATGATGCTTTTGCTACAATATGTGCCAGAAAAATGAACGATTTGCATCTACCGTTCTCTCCTTCTAACTCATTTCCAAATTAAAATGGAATTTGAATGCATATGATTATTGAAATTAAATTATATCCAAAACCATAGTTACAAGAGATGCTTGGAAATATAGTTCTTAGGTTCCATTCTTTGTACCTAAAACAGGGCTCAAGTAGATGTTCAGTAGGCTAACTCATCACATCTATCACAACAGGGAAGAGGTAAGACTGTCATTCTTCACAAATCACATGTTTTTGACAAAGAAAATTCAAAAGAAGCAACTAAAAATTCAGCAAAATGTCTATAACTATTTACAAAGTAGGTTGATATAATATATAAAACAATCACTAAAGGGCAGTGCCTGTGGCTCAGAGAAGTAGGTCACCAGCCCCATATACTGGAGGTGGTGGATTCAAACCCAGCCCTGGACAAAAACTGCAAAAGAAAAAGAAAATCACTAAGATTCTTGTCCACTGGATTATCCACCTGGAAAACGGAATAAAAATTATGATATTAATAATTGCCAGACATGTGTAATATCAAAAAATAAAATTAAAAAGATATGTGCCAGATAAGATAAAAAAAGGTTGTTTAATTTTTTAAAATTTATAATAAATAGATACATAACAAATTTTCTTAGATGGAACAAAAAGCACAATAATCATCCTCATCTTTTAACATAAGAAACACAAGGCATCTGCATCAAAATCTCAAGAGGATTTTTATGGTATTTGAAGCTTCTACTTTAATATTTATCTGAAAGAGAAAATGCCTATGCCTATGAATATATATATAATTGTTATTGAGACTTTCCTGAATAGAACTAAATATTCTATAATGCTATAATAATTAAAATAGTGTAGTATGCCTATATGAGATAGGGATAGATCAATACATAATAAAAAGTGTTAGAGAGACCAGAATTACATCTATTTATTTAAGGGATTTAATACATAAGAAAGGTGGCATTTGAAGTCAGCAGGGCCATAGACTCTTCAACAAAAGATACTTGGATGATTTTACATTACTATTTGTCAAAAAAAATAGATCTGTTGCACTACGAATAAAAATAATTTTAAGATGTAACAAGAAATTTAACATAAAGAGACATTTTTAAGAGTATTAAAATAAAATAATGGAAAGTACTTTATAGAGAAAGAACATCATCTTAAACAAGATACAAAACTCAGAGAACACAAAAAAGTGTGGACAGATAATACTATAGGAGATGCCTGAAAAGAAACATCTTGGTAATAAAGTGAGGAAGGGATTGGTCTCTCATTAAAGAGCATGAGAGCACGTAGCAGTTAGAGCACGAGAGAACATACATCATTACTTGGTAGTTTCCACACCTGGAGTGTAAATAGCCACAGAAGAAGTTAGGTGGGACTCTGGCTCCTACTAGGCTCCTCCTATGAAGAGTGATTGTTGCGCCTTTGAGGCGCTCTGACACCTCAGACTGGAGACAACTGGCTTTTCCTGATGGGGAGCCTTACCTGACTGAGACACTGGGCTCCCTGACACCTATGGGGAGCCATACCCTGAGTGAAATGCACAGTGGTCCATGTGCTGGCAGTTTCTTGGGCTGGGGCCAGTGATCTAGCATCCCTGCTCTGACATAATACTGCAAAAAATTTAAACACATGAACTCCAAAACACATCATATAGTTTAAAAAAAATAAATAATTAGGGCAAAAATATTTGTTTTTTATGACAAACAAAGGTTTTGAAATAGAGAATAGAGGGAGTACTAGAAATATGATGGGTGAAAGTGGGAGGTAGAAAGGAAGCCAAACAACTAAACCAAAATTAACAGATGAAGGATATCAACACATGGTTTACATAAAAAGACATAAAAACTGCCAATAAACACATGGAATGGCACTTTATCTCATGAAAATTTAGAGAAATGCAAATTGAACCAACAGTGATATTTTTTTCACATCAGAGAGGCAAAAAAGAAAGGAGAGTAAGAGATAGAAAAAGCAGGAAAGTATTTCCAGTCTTCTAGCATTGGGAAGAGTGTGGCAGACAAATACTGCTATATTGTTGAAAGGAGTACAGGCTGATAAAATAAGTTTTTTTCTTCTGGGTAGATGCCTAGTAATGGGATTGTAGGATCAAATGGAATGTTTAATTTGAGTTCTTTGAGGATTCTGCATATATCCTTACAAAAAGGTTATATTTATTATTTTGGAGTCCCACCAGCAGTGTAAAAGTATTCCCTTCTCTCCGCATCCATGCCAGTATCTGCACCTTTGAGACTTTGCGATGTGAGCTATTCTCATTGGGGTGGTTTTGATTTGCATTTGTCTGATGATAAAGGACGATGAGCATTTTTTCAAATGTGTGTTAGACATTTGCTGACTTTGTCACAGAAGGTTCTGTTCATATCTCTTGCCCAGAGGTACATTGGATTGTTCACTCTTTTTCTGTTGATTAATTTGAGTTCTCTGTAGATTCTCGTTATCAACCCTTTGTCATATTGATACCCTGCAAATATCTTTTCCCATTCTGAAGGATGTCTTTTTGCTTTGCTTGTTGTGTCCTTAGCTGTGCAGAAGCTTTTCCAGTTAATTAAGTCCTATTTGTTAATTTTTGTTGTTGTGATGGCCACTGAAGTCTATGTCATAAAATCTTTCCCTAGTCCAACATCATCAAGAGTTTTCCTCACCCTTTCTTCTAAGATGTTTTTCATTTTGTGTGTTAAATTTAAGTCTCTTATCCATGTTGAGTCAATTGTTGTAAGGGGTGAAATGTGTGGGTAGAGTTTCAGTTTTTAGATATGGTTAAGGTCTCTCAGCACTATTTGTTGAATAGGGCTTCTTTTCCCCACTGTATGCTTTTGTTTGGTTTTTCAAATATCGATGGCAAGTAGACACTGGTTTCATCTCTTGGTTCTCTATTCTGTTCCATATGTCAGTGTCTCTATTTTTGTGTCAATGCCATGCTGTTATCATAAAGACATTTGCACTAAACTGCTTACCACAGCTAAATTTGCAATCAGCAAAATGTGGAAATAACCTAAATGCCCACCAACACAGGAATGGATTAATAAGCTGTGGTATATGTATACCATGGAATACTATTCAGTAATTAAAAAAGATGGAGACTTTACATCATTTGTATTAACCTTGATAGAGTTGGAACACATTCTTCTTAGTAAAGCATCTCAAGAAAGGAGAAGCAACAATCCAATGTACTCAATTCTAATATGAAGGCAGTAGATTATCTAATATAAGTGGTGAGGTAGGGGAATGAGGGATGGGGAGAAGGGAGGAGGGAGAGGGATGGGGTCACAGTGTATGGCACACCTCTTGGGGGTGGGAAACAATTACAAGAGGAAATTTACATAACAACCACAAATAGTGTAATCTAATTATTTGTAACCTGAATTAATTCAAAACAATAAAACAAAAGAAAAAAAGAAAGGGGTACAGGCTGGAAAAAGGTTTTGAAGGCAAATTTTACAATACCTATCCCAATTTTTAAATTATATGTTCTTCAATTCAGCAATTCTATTTCTAGGACTGTGTTCCAAATAAATATTTATTTGCATATATTCACAAAGAGCCATTTGGATGGATGTGTTATTGCAGCATTGTATATACTGGAAAAAAGTAGAAATAAGTTAAAAGTCTATTACAGACATAGCTAAACATAGTAGTATGCATACATGTTACAGAAAATTATGCAATAGCTAACATAAGAGTAATGTAGATTTCTATGTACTGACATAGAATGATCTCTAAGATGTATTGTTAAGGAACAAAGCCAGTCGTAGAATAATATACTAAATCTAATCACACAGTCACACATATTTACATACATATGCACATGAAAAGAGAAATAATAGCACTGGTTATTTTCTGTAGGGTATATGATTGGCATTGAAAATGGGGCTCAAGGCTCAGTGCCTGTGGCTCAAGTGGCTAAGGCACCAGCCACATACACCTAAGGTGGCAGGTTTGAATCCAGCCCGGGCATGCCAAACAACAATGATGGCTGCAACCAAAAAATAACCAGATGTTTTGGTGGATGCCTATGGTCCCAGCTACTTGGGAGGCGGAGGCAGGAGACTCACTTGAGCCCAGGAGTTGGAGGTTGCTGTGAGTTGTGATGTTATAGCACTCTACCCAGGGGGACAGCGTGAGGCTCTGTCTCAAAAAAAAAAAAAAAAAGAAAGAAAAGAAAGAAAAAGAAAATGGGGTTCAAGGAGGGTTGCATTACAATTTTTCCCTGATACTTTTCTATAATGTTTGATGTGTTTAGTTATTCATTCATTATTTGTGTCATCTAAAAAATTAAATTTGCAAACTGTTTTGTGTCTAAGAGTTTTCCCTCATTGCCAAATTTTTTCCTACAATTACAGATAAAGGTTTAATAACATTATAATAATTATTATTATTTTAACTAAAATGTGTCAAATATTACTACATTGAATTGTGCTAAGTGCTTCACTTGTATTATGTTTTTAATTTGTTCAAGGACCACCTCAGTTTAGTTTCATTTTGTATGCCAGGCACTTGTTAAGTGGCTTTCCTCATTATATTTTCTAATTTATCCTTCCTTTGGCTACATTATTATTCTCACTTTCAGGTCAGGACACAAAGGCATTGAGAAATGTAATAACTTCATTAAAATGACAAAACTCTTCAGTGGTGGAGACAAAATTTGAAGCTAGGTTATCTAATGCCAGAAACTTCACTCTTCACCACAAAACTATATTTTCCCTTCTCCAGGCTTCTAAGTATAATGGGAAAATTTGAGCAGTCATCATATATACCTAGAAGGATTCACAATTGAATTTGACTTTTAAAACTAACAGATATAATTTTAGTTGAGGTCTGCAACCATGCCACCCTAAATATACCAGATATTGTCTAATTTTAGTTGAGGATGCCTGATTTGATAGTCAGGAGTGAAACTCTACTTAGTAACAGAACAATATGAACTCTTTCATTTGATTTGCTAACAAAGTTGAACGCTCCAACCTTGACCAATACTTGCCTTCTTCAAAGGGCAGCTCTTTGATTAAGAGCTGGCCACGTTGGACTCATTGCAACTTTACTAAAAGTTAGAATTTAGTACTCTAATTCTTGGACTTTACCAGCATTGCATCATTCTAATTATGTTGCTACCTGGTATGGCATGAATATAATTGCCTTTGTTTTAACATTTTGTATTTCTGAGCAGGAATCTCTGAAACACAATTTTTATGTCTTGTAAACTGGGAGGTAAAGAAAACAAAAAAGAACTGTGTGCTACATCAGCCTCATATGTCACTAGCCCTCTCTTTTTTCCTTTTATGTTGTGTTAAGATTCTAGCTAAATACTAGTATTTGATGAAATTAAATAACCTTTTTGATTAGCTTATTTACATCTACTATGCCATGTTTCAATAAATTCTTACCAATACATCTTTATCATGATTTGAATTTTTTAAAATTTCTTTACTTGTGCCATAATATACCAATTTCTTATCATTTCATTCTATTTTCTGGGTAATGCTTTAATTTTAATATAATGACATTTTTACTTTATTCACTTGCTGAGTTTCAGCATTAATCTTGACCAATTTTCATGTAACATGCTGTTTTTACATGAGCCTTGCTTATTACCAATTTGGCAAATAAGCAATAAGTTTTGTGGTATTGGTGGATTTGTTGCCCTTTATTCTTCCGATAAGTCTTTTTTTGCTTCATAAACCTCCTCACCAGGTTTGATTTTAATATTTATCAAGGTTTGTCATTTTACAGGTAAATGTTTTAGTCCTTTCTACCACTGATGTTCACATTTGTCACAACATTGTCAGGTAACATAATTTTTCTTAACAAATCTTAAATATTATGTATATGAATCAGATAAACTCATAAATATTCAACAAACTAACACACACACTCAGGAAAAGATGCCAGTGGAAATATTAGCAGTATGTTTAATCAGCAGCAAAAGGATCTTGACTAAATCACAAAATCAAAATATTTTAGACATAAATGCAATATATGATCACAGACTACATTTCTATAAAGCAAAATTTATCAAGTTATGGGCCATTCAATTAAACCTGGGATCAGGGATCTTCATTAAGACGTAGGATCGGTTAAACTGCTAAGAAATTATATTCATGCAATGAGGCTTGAAATTATTCATTAGAAATGTAGTTTAAGATATCAGCTATGCAAAATTGATAAGATTGGTTTGCTTCAGCCTCAATAAGGAGACCCTAAGTATATGATGTATAAAGTAGGCCTAATTTGCACTCAAGTGTTCATTTATATGAATTGTATATATTGTTATGGGCTGATATTATATTAGGAGTGATGGGAAAGCCATGCATATTCCACCAATTATAGATGAAATAATTAATATGAATGCATTCAAAACAGTATACAGAAATTTTGTAATCTACCAAGTTGGCTGAGCACCTAGCCAAAAAGGCTACACAAAACTGAAAACCCCAGAGACTATATTCATGATTTGTTGCTATGAGAACTAAGGTTTAGACAAAAAGGAAATAATTAATTTCTTAACTTTGCCTTTCTCTATGAATTAAACCTGAGCTTCAGATAATATGCTTACTCTTTAGATTGACCTCACTAGTATCTCCAAAGCCTAAAAAGAGCTCTCTTTAGGAAGTGGCATCCTTATAAGATTGATGAATTTCCATTTTTTAAGTGTATAATAAGTTATCTGGGAATCACCAAGTCTTCAAAACACAGGTTTTATTCATTCAAAAGTCTCAGATAATATAAAACGTCTTATACTAGGAGAACAAGTTTAGAAATGTATGTACTTATAATAGAAGTACTAAAGTTGATCAAGTCACAATGTTTTAATTATTTGAGATAGAAGCCTTTAAATATTCATAAATTTATGGATTGCCATCTAATGGCTCTAGAGATGCCCTACAGCCCTTTCATCCAGTAGCAACATTTTAGCCATATGTGGTAGGCAGCCTTTAAGATGTCATCTGGGCACAGTGGCTCATGTCTGTAATCCTAGCACTCATGGAGGCCAAGAGTTGTATGCCAACCACTTGCTATATTACTTTCCTTATTGTATTTTCTCATTTTTCCTTCCTTTGTGAGAATCACTCGAGGTCAGGAGTTTAAGACTAACCTGAGCAAGAGTAAGACCCCATCTCTATAAAAAATAGAAAAATTAGCCATGCAAGGTGATACACACCTATAGTCCCAGGTTATCTGGAGGCTAAGGCAGGAGGATCAATTGATCCTAGGAGTATGAGGTTGTTTTAAGTTAAGAAGTTGCCATTTTACTGTATAACAGGTGACAGAGTAAGACCTCGTCTCAAAAAAAAAAAAAAAAAAGAAAGAAAGAAATGCTTTCCAAAGATTTCTGCCTCCAGATAATCATACCCTTCTGTCATTGCCTCTCACTGAGTGTGGGCCAGAACTAGTGACTCACTTCCAAATAATAGAATACAGAAAAATTGATATGTTGTCATTTATGAGAATAAGTAACCAAGAGATTGTATCCTTAAGTGCCCTCTTTTTCTCTCTTGCTGTCTGCTTACTCATTCTGGGAGAAGACAATTGTTATGAGTTGCTCGGTGAAGGGTCCCATATGAAATGGAACTAGTGTAGCCATCTACCAACTAGTGAGGACCTGTAGTCTTCCAACAGCACTATGAGTACACTTGAAAGTGGATTGTTCCCCAGTAGAACTTTGGGATGACTACTGCCCCTGCGAATAACCTGACTACTGTCTTGTCAGAGACCTTGATTCAGACATTCAACTAAAGCTCACTTGGATTAATACTGCCAGGATTCTTACACATAGAAAGGAGATAATAAATGTTTATTAAGACACTATATAGTGGTGTAATTTTATAGACCACAATAGACAACTAATACACTACTGTAGCATTATTTTTTTAATATGTTATGATGAGGATTTTCTTATTTATTACTAATGTAGATGAAAAGTGATAAAACATTTTAAATTAAAAACTTCATTGTTGTCTGAGAAGCTCATACTTGGGGGGCTACTGACAGTTGGGAGGATCAATTGAGGACAGGAGTTCAAAAATAACCTGGACAACATGGTAAGACTCCATTTCTAAAAAAAATAAATTAAAAAGTGACCAAGCCTGGTGGCATGTGCCTGTAGTGCAAACTATTCAGGAGGCTGTGACAGGAGGAGCAATTTGGCCCAGGAATTTGAAGTTGTATTGAGCTATAATGAACAATCTGGTGCAAATATCTTTGTTGTCAGATGATTTTTGGTATTTTGGATATACACCTAGAATAGGAATTTCAGGATCAAACGGTAAGTTTCCATTTAGATCCATGAGTATTCTCCAAACTTCCTTCCAAGAGGAACGTACTAGCTTGAATTCCCACCAGCAGTGCAGAAGTGTTCCCTTTTCTCCACAGCCACGCCAACATCTGTAGTTTTGGGATTTTGTGATGTGGGCTACTCTTACTAGAGTTGGATGGTATCTCAAAATGGTTTTGGTTTGCATTTCTCTGATGATTATAGATGATGAGCATTCTTTCATGTGTCTGTAGACCGTGAGCCTGTCTTCTTCAGAGAAGCTTCTGTTCATGTCTCTTGCCCACAATGAAATCGGATCACTTCTTTTTTTCTTATTAATAAGTTCAGTTCTTTGTGGATTCTGGTTATTAGACCTTTGTCAGAAATATAACCTGCAAAAATCCTCTTCCATTCCAAGGGCTGTCTGTTTGTTTTACTTAGTAAGTTCTTGGTGGTGCAGCTGCTTTTTAATTTGATCAGATCCCAGTAATGTATTTTTGATGTTGCTTCAATTGCCCAGGGTGTCCACCTCATAATGTATTCTCCCAGGCCAATTTTTTCAAGTCTTTCCCCTACACTCTCTTCATGAATTTTTATAGTTTCATGTCTTAAGTTTAAGTCATTTAGCTATTGAGGGTCAAATTTTGTTAGATGAGAAAGGTGTGGGTCCAGTTTCAGTCTTCTACAGGTTGCCTTCCAATTCACCCAACAGTATTTGTTAAATATAAAATCTTTCAACTAATTTTTATTTTTGATTGGCTTATCAAAGATCAAATTATGATAAGTGCTTGAGTTCACCTCTTGGTCTTCAATTCTGTTCTATACATCTACCTCTCTATTTTGGTGCCAGTACCATGCTGTTTTGATCACTATTGATTTATAGTATAGTTTGAAGTCTGGAAGCATGATTCCTCCTGATTTGTTTTTATTTCTGAGTAATGTATTGGCTATTTGAGTTTTTTTCTGTTTCCATATAAAACTAAGTACTTATTTTTCCAGATCTTTGAAGTATAACAGAGGTTCTTTAATAAGGATCGCATTAAATCTGTAGATTGCTTTAGGTAGTATAGATATTTTAACAATGTTGATTCTTCCCAGCCATGAGCATGGTATATATTTGCATTTGTTAACATATTCAGCTAGTTCTTCTCTCAGAGTTTCATAGTTCTCTTTGTAGAGATCTTTCACATTCTTACTTGGATACACTCTCAGATATTTCATCTTCTTTGACACAATTGTAAAGGTAATGAAGTCCTTGATTGTTTTTTTGTCTTGACCATTGTAGGTATATATAAAGGCTACAGATCTATGAATGTGTTAATTTTGTATCCTGAGACACTGCTGTATTCCTTGATCACTTCTAGGAGTTTTGTAGATTCCCTGGGGTTTTCCAGATATGTAATCATATCGTTTGCGAAGAGTGACAGTTTGATCTCCTCTGCTCCTATTTGAATCTCCTTGATTGACTCCTCTTGTCTGATTGCAGTGGCTAAGACTTCCATTACAATGTTAAAAAGCAGTGGAGATAGAGGGCATCTTTGGTTCCTGATCTGAGTGGAAATGATTTCAATTTTACTCCATTCAATATGATATTTGGTGTGGATTTGTTGTAGATGGCCTCTGTCAGTTTAAGAAATGTCCCTTCTATACCTATTTTCTTAAGTGTTCTGATCAAGAAAGTATGCTGGATATTGTCAAAAGCTTTTTATTCATTAATTGAAAGAATCATATGGCCTTTGTTTTTTAATTTATGTGATGTGCTATATTTATGGATTTATGTCTATTGAACCATCCTTGGGAACCTGTGATGCAACCCATCTGCTCATGATGTATAATTTGTTTGATGTGTTGTTGGATTCTGATTGCTAGAATTTTATTGAATATTTTTGCATCAATATTCATTAGTGATATTGGTCTATAATTTTCTTTTCTTGTTGGGTCTTTTCCTGGTTTGGGTATCAGGCTGATATTTGCTTCATAGAATGTGTTGGGTAGTATTCCTTCTTTTTATGTATTTTGGAAAATGTTGAGTAATATAGGTACTAGTTCCTCTTTAAAGGTTTGGTAGAATTCTGATGTGAAGCCATCTGGTCCTGGGCTTTTCTTTTGGGGGAGATTTCTTATAGTTGATGCTATTTCAGAACTTGTTATAGGCTTGTTCAACATTTCCATTTCTTTCTGGCTAAGTCTAGGAGGGTCAT
>NW_003852520.1:3209399-3227233 GCF_000181295.1 Otolemur garnettii
ATTTCTGAGGAGTCCGTTGTTATTTGGCCTTTATCATTTCTGATTGATGAAATTAAGGATTTTACTCTTCTACTTCTGGTTAGGTTAGCCAAAGGTTTATCTATTTTATTGACCTTTTCAAAAAACCAACTCTTTGATTGGTTGATCTGTTGTATGATTCTTTTGTTTTTAATTTCATTTAGTTGTGCTCTTATTTTAGTTCTTTCTTTTTTTTTTTTTTCTGCTGGGTTTAGGTTGGAATGTTCTTCCTTTTCCAGTTGCTTGAGATGTCCCATTTAGTTGTTGACTTCCTTTCTTTCTGTTCTCTTGAGGAAGGCATGCAATGTTATAAATTTCACTCTTAGGACTTTCTTTGTGGTATCACAGAGGTTCTGATAGTTTTTATCTTCATTATAATTTTGTTCCAAAAATTTGGTAATTTCTTTCTTAATCTAATCTATGACCCAGCTATCATTCAACATGAAGTTATTTATTTACATGTTTTTGTATGTGTATGTGGATTCCTGTTGTTACTGAGTCCAACTTTCATTCCATGATGGTTTGAGAAAATACAAGGAATGATTCTATTCTTTTAAATTTGCTGAGGTTAGACTTGTGACCTAAGATGTGATCAATTTTGGAGGATGTTCCATGGGCTGATGAGAAGAATGTGTATTCACTTTGTTAGGATGAAATGGTCTGTAGATGTCTGTTAGATGCAAATGTTGAATGGTTAAGTTTAAGTCTAAAATTTCTTTGCTTTGTTTCTTTTTGGAGGATCTATCCAACATTGCCAAAGGAGTGTTAAAATCTCTGACAATTATGGTGTGGGAGGAAATCAAGTTGCTCATGTATGTTAGAGTTGCTCTTATAAATTGAGGCACATTCTGGTTGGGTGCATAAATATTGATAATTGAAATCTCATCATGTTGAGTGTTGCCCTCAACAAATATGAACTGACCATCCTTATCCTTCCTTACATTAGTGGGTTTAAAGCATATTTTATCTGTGAATAAAATTGCCACCTCTGTTTTTTTCTGATTTCCATTTGCCTGAATTATAAATGACCATCCCTTCACCCTGAGTATATGTTTATCTTTTAAGGTAAGGTGATATTCTTGAATGAAGCAGATGTCTGGCCTGAGTTTTTATATCCAGTCAGCCAACCTGTGCCTCTTTAGAGGACAATTTAAGCCATTCACATTAATTGAGAGTATTGATAAGTCAGATAGTATTTTGGGTATCGAGTTTTTCAAAAGTCCAGTGGATGTTTTTAATCCTTTCACCACTGTGGAAGTTGGAATTTGATCAAAAGTTTCTTAGTGAGTTTACTTTTGTGGTGGAGGATTGTGCTGTTCATTATGGAGGATAGCTCTGAGAATATCCTGGAGAGATAGTTTAGTTATGGCAAATTTATTCAATATGTGAATGTCATTAAAGTATTTAATTTCTTCATCATAGGTGAAACTCAGTTTAGCTGGCTATAGGATCCTGGTTTGAAAGTTATTTTGTTTAAGGAGATTAAAATTTAATGACCACCCTCTTCTAGCTTGAAGGTTTCAGCAGAGAGATCTGCAGTCATCCTAATGTTCTTCCACTTGTAGGTAATGGTTTTCTTATGTCTGGCAGCTGGCAGAACTTTCTTCTTTATATTGACTTTGGCAAAGCTAATTATAATGTGTCTATGAGAATTTTTATTTGGGTTGTGTCATGCCAGTGTTCTGAAACTGTCTGCTATCTGGATTTCAGAATCTCTTAGCATGTCTGGAAAATTCTCTTTGATTATTTCATGAAGTAAAGCTTCTATATACTTCATAGCTACCTCATCACCTTCAGGTATTCCTAAAAATTGAATATTAGATCTCTTTGAATTATCCTAGTGCTCTCTGAGAGAATGATCTGTTTTTACTCTCCACTTTTTTCCTCATTGAGCATTTGTGAGCATTCAAAAGCTTTTTTTTCCAATGTCAGAGATCCTTTCTTTTGCCTGTTCCATTCTGTTACTGAGGGATTATACTGTATTTCTCAGATCTTTGAGGGCTGCAAGTTCTTGCCTTAATGTGTCAAAATCTTTGGTGGTTTTTGTCTTTGAATTTGTTGAATTCATGAGACATCTTTTGAATTACTCTTTGAAATTCTAATTCCATCCTTATTTCCATTCTCTTGATCTTATTTGCATTCCAAATTCTGAATGTGATTTCAGATATCTCAGCCATTTGTTTGTGAATGGGATCTTGTGCTGTATCTGCCATATCATTCCTTGGGAGAGTTTATCTATTCTGATCATTCATGTTGCCAGAGTTTTTCTGCTGATTCCACCTCATGATTGTTTTTCGCCATTGGCTAGATGGGCAGGTAAGGTAAAATTGGATTGGGAGTTCCTGGGGTTGTGGTTAACCAGCCTTTTGTCAAGGATCTGGGACTGGTGTCTTCAGCTTTTTCTCTATAGCTTTGCAAATGACCTGCGCAGTACTAAAGTCTAAGGCTGAGGAAACCATGCTCAGTGTGGTGGGGATAGGTGGCTCTGTCTTGCAATCAGCTGGTTCTTTTCCGATCCTAGTAGATCAGTGACTCTGGTAAAGTCTTAGCTATGGAGAAATACAGGTAATTAAGACAGTCCACCCCACCGTGGACAACAACTGGAAGAGGAAAATCTTCCCTTCCTGTTACCACATAGCCAGGATATCACCTGAGAGGGTCCTTGGGAGATTGGCCCAGGTTAGGAGTTCCAAACCAATTGACCCAGTCAGTATGAACTCTCAAGTGGGAGAGTTTGAAAGGTCTCCAGCAACTAGATGGCAGAGGTCTACTAGCTGCTCAAATTTGGCTCACTCTGGTGCTCTGTGGAGTCAAAAAGACCTGCCCAATACAGTTGGACCAGGGGGCTGAGTCTCTTTCTCCCCTTTGCTTCTCTTTCACACACAGCCACTGGTGATCCCACAGGGCTGAGGTCCTGTTCCCTCCAATAAGCAGATGTGCTGGGCTTTGATCCTGTCAGAGTCAAAGGAAGGTCAACACTCCCACAGCCTGGCCACTATGCTCCCCTACCAGCCAGCTGGGGGAGCTGAGGCCTGCCTGCCTCAGGTACTCAGTAGCCACTTGTGAGTGTTCCACTTGGATTCAGTCTCATCTTGAGGGTAACAAGTCAGCAAACTCTTTTCTCCCTCAGCCACTGCACCTTTGCCCCTGCCACTCTGCAGCACCAGTATCCTTGTAGAGTGAGTTCTGGTTTCCTCTGGCAGTCCTCAGAGTTGGGGAGGTGTCTCTCCAAGATTAGACCCCAGTGGGATTGCTCTATTGTTGGTGGATCTTTGTGGGAAGTGACTCTGCGCAGCTCCCAGGCCACTGCCACAACCAGGGAATTATGGCTGTAGGAGCAGCTCCAGGAGTGCAATGCACACAGATCCCACAACAGGGCAGGGTATGCTGCACATGGGGCTGGCAGTCCCTGGTGCCTGGTGACTTAGGCAAGAAGAGTGCTTTGCACGGTGGGGTGCAGGGCACGGGAAGCACAGCTCTAGCAGTCTCTGGTTGGATGAGGAGCAGGGCACTTGGTATATATTTCAGATCTGAGTACTTCCTATAAGTCCTGGGTGGTTTTATCAAATTACTCATTGTTTGTCTGAAAAAGCCTTTATTTCTCCCTCATATGGGGAACTTAGTTTTGCATGATACAAAATTCTAGGGTAGCCCTTGTTCTGTTTATGAAGCTAGGGAGAATCTTAGGCTGTACTACAAGCTATAGTGGTCAAGGCAGCATAGTACTGGCACAAAAATACAGACATAGACATTTGGAATCAAATAGAAAACCAGGAAATGAAACCAACAACTTACAAGTACCTAATCTTCGATAAACCAAACAAGAACATACACTGGGGGAAAGACTCCCTGTTCAATAAATGGTGTTGGGAGAACTAGATATCCACATGCAAAAAACTGAAACTGGATCTGCACCTCTCTCCACTCACAAAAATTGATTCAAGATGGATAAAGGATTTAAATTTAAGGCAGAAAATGATAAAAAACCTTCAAAGAAAGCATAGGAAAAACACTGGAAGATAATGGCCTGAGAAAAGACTTTATGGAAAAGACTGCCATGGCAATTTCAACAATGGTTAAAATAAACAAATGGGACTTAATTAAACTGAAAAGCTTCTGTACAGCTAAGGAGACCACAATCAAAGCAAATAGACAACCTACACATTGGGAAAGGATATTTGCATATTTTGAATCAGACAAAAGCTTAATAACTAGGATTTACAGAGAACTTAAATTAATTCATAGGAAAAAGCCAATAATCCCATATATCAATGGAGAAAAGAGATGAACTGAACCTTCTCTCAAGAAAACAGATGAATGGCGAGCAAACATATCAAAAAATTCTCATCATCCTTAATTATTAGATAAATGAAAATAAAAACCTCCCTGAGATATCATTTAACCCCAGTGAGAATGGCCCACATAACAAAATCTCAAAACTGCACATGCTGGAACAGATGTGGAGAGAAAGGAACACTTTTACACTGCTGGTGGAACTGTAAACTAATATAACCTTTTTGGAAGGCAGTATGGAGAAACTTCAAAGAACTTAAGCTATACCTCCTGTTTGATCCTGCAATCCCATTATTGGGCATCTATCCAGAAAGGGAAAAAAAAAAAAACTTTTATCATAAGCACACTTGTACTAGACTGTTTATCACAGCTCAATTTACAATCACCAGAATGTGGAAACAGCCTAAATGCCTCCCAACCCAGGAATGGATTAACAAGCTGTGGTACATGTATACTATTAAATATTATTATTCAGCCATTAAAAAAATTGAGACTTCACAGCATTTGTATTAACCTGGATGGAAGTGGAACACATTATTCTTAGTAAAGCATCACAAGCATGGAAAGCATGAATCGTATGTATCCAATCTTGATTTGAGGACAATAAATTACAGTTAATGACATGGTGGTGGTGCAGAAAAGGAAGAGAGAGAGAAGGAGGGAGGGGGTGGGAGAATGGAAGAGCAGAGAGAGGGAAGGAGGGAAGGGTGTGGGGTCTCAGTGTGTAACACATCTTGTACCCTCAATGGATCCCCAAAAATAATTTTAAAAAAAAAGAAGGTTGGGAGAGAGTAGAGGATAGGAGACTGGAGACAGGTCCTTTGCAGCCACACATGGTGAGATAGGGAAGAAAGGACTCTGGCCTCCTCTGGCTGGGGAGTCCTGTTCAGTAACATCACTGCATGGGCACAGAGAGGCATCAGGAGACTCCAGGACAGTGAAGATTTGGAACAGAGGGAAGTACTTACATGCCAGCACAGGCAGATCTGGTTCAGCAGTCTTCAGACAGAGAGGGCCTACCCTGCAGGGATTTTTTGTTTTTTTAATTTTTGGACATGAGCACTTGATGGAGTTACCTTGGGTAAGGTTGGGTGAGCAACTGACCTTAAACAACACAAACAGCACCCAGGGGCGGGGACTAAGCCGCTAGGCAGAGCAGAGCTCTCATTGTTTGGCTGTTAAACCAGGTGAGGTGATTGCCAGAGAGCAGACTTTCAGAATCAGCCCTTTTCTTTCACACCTGCTAAGCTGAGTAGCCACCTGTAGGGAGACTTCAGTGGCGCATGCTTTCTTGGGAAAGACACTGCATGACCAAGGGACATGGTTTGGAAAGGTCAAGTCGTGTCTATTAAGTGGGCTTATGAGAGCTTCAGGCTCACAAACCTGTGGGGTTTGAAGGCAAATAAATCAGGAAGAGAGGCTCGGTCCTCCTTTGCAAGATAGCGGTGTCCAGTCTCCATCTTATACAACTGTACCAGTGTTTTGGTTAGCATCTTGTACCCCGGAACATCATGTGTTGTCTAAACAATATGTGGCTATATATATATTTTTTTTTTCTTTTAAACATTTTTTTCAACTTTTTTACCCTACATTTTTCTTTTACTTTTGTCATTATAACTTTGCATTGCTTCCATCTTCAGTAGGGTTTCTTTTCTTTTTTTTTAAGGATTTTTTTTTATTAAATCATACTAGTATACATTAATACTATCATGGGGTAAAGTGTATTGTTTCTGTATACAATTTGAAATACGTTCATCCAACTGGTTAACATACCCTTCATGTCTTTTTCTTAGTTATTGTGTTAAGACATTTATTTATATTCTACATTTAGAGACATTCACATGTACCCTTATAGGATGAACCATAGGTGTGATCCCACCAATCACTCTCCCTCCCACCACCCTCCCCCCTCCCTCCCCTCCCATTCCCCTCTCCCCATATTCCTGGACTAAAATTGAGCCATACCTTTCCTATGAAAGCTATAACTTAGTTTCATAGTAGAGCTGAGTACATTGGATACTTTTTCTTCCATTCTTGAGATACTTTGCTAAGAATATTTTCCAGCTGATTGATATAAACATGAAGGGGGTAAAGTCTCCATCTTTCCTAATGGCTGCATATTATTCTATGGTGTACATATACCAAAATTTATCAATCCATTAATGGATCGATGAACTCTTGGCCTTCTTCCACGACCTAGGAAATATGAATTGAGCTTCAGTGAAGATTCTGATACAAATATCTTTATTGTAGTGTGATTTTTTGTCTTCTGGATATATACCTAATAGAGGAATTATAGGATCAAATGGCAGGTCTATTTTTAGTTCTTTAAGTGTTCTCCAGACATCTTTCCAAAAGGAACATATTACTTTGCAATCCCACCAACAGTGTAGAAGTATTCCCTTTTCTCCACAACCATGCTAGTATCTATGGTTTTGAGATTTTGTGATATGGGCTAATCTTACTGGTGTTAGATGTTATCTCAAAGTAGTTTTGATTTGCATTTCTCTGATGATTAAGGATGGTGAGCATTTTTCCATATGTTTTTAGGCCATGCGCCTGTCTTCTTCAGAGAAGTTTTTTTCAAGTCCCTTGCCCACCCTGAGTGGAGATCACTTGCTCTCTTCTTGCTAATACATTTGAGTTCTCTGTGGATTCTTGTTATTAAACCTTTGTTAGAGACATAACCTGCACATATCTTCTCCAATTCTGAGGGCTGTCTACTTGCTTTACTTACTGTGCTTTTAGCTGTGCAGAAGCTTTTTAATTTGATGAGGTCCCAGTAGTGTATTTTTGATGTTGCTTCAATTGCCCAAGGCGCCCTCCTCATAAAATTTTCGCCCAGGTGGATTACTTCAAGTGTTTTCCTTACACTTTCTTCTAGTATTTATATAATTTCATGTCTTAAGTTTAGATTTTTAATCCAGTGAGAATCTATCATAGTTAATGGTGAAATGTGTGGGTCCAGTTTCAGTCTTCTAAAGGTTGCCAGCCAGTTCACCAAGCACTATTTGTTAAATCGAGAATCTTCTCCCCATTCAATGTTTTTAATTGGTTAGTCAAAGATCAGGTAACGGTAGGTAGCTGGATTCATCTGTTGGCTTTCTATTCTGTTCCATACATCTACCTCTCTGTTTTTGTGACAGTACCATGCTGTTTTGATCACTATCGATTTATAGTATAATCTGAGGTCTGGTAGCGTGATTTCCCCTGCTTTGTTTTTATTCCTAAGTAATGTCTTGGCTATTTGAGTTTTGTTCTGATTCCATATAAAATGAAGTATTATTTTCTCAAGATATTTAAAATAGGACAGAGGAGCTTTAATGGTGATTACTTTAAAATTACATATTGCTTTGGGTAATATGGACATTTTAACAATGTTGATTCTTCTTAGCCATGAGCATGGTATATTTTTCCATTCGTTAATATTTTCAGCTGTTTCCTTTCTTAGAGTTTCATAGTTCTCTTTATAGAGATCTTTCACATCCTTTGTTAGGTAAACTCCCAAATATTTCATTTTCTTTGGCACTACTTTGAACAGAATAGAATTCTTGACTGTTTTTTTCAGCTTGGCTGCTATTGGTATATATAAAGGGTACAGATTTATGAGTGTTGATTTTGTAACCTGATACACTATTGTATTCCGTGATCACTTCTAAGAGTTTTATAATTGAATTCCTGGTGTTTTCCAGATACACAATCATATCATCTGTGAAAAGTGAAAGTTTAATCTCTTCTGATCATATATGGATACACTTAATTGCCTTTTTTCCCTTAATTCCTATGGCTAAAACTTCCATTGCAATGTTAAATAGCAATGGGGACAATGGGCAACCTTGCTTGGTTCCTGATATGAGTGGAAATGATTTCAATTTAACTCCATTCAGTAGGATATTGGCTGTGGGTTTGCTGTAGATGGCCTTTATCAGCTTAAGAAATGTCCCTTCTATACCAATTTTCTTAAGTGTTCTGATCATGAAGGGATGGTGCATATTATCAAATACATTTTCTGCATTAATTGAGAGAATCATATCGTCTTTGTTTTTTAATTTGTTTATGTGATGAATTATAATTATAGATTGATGTGTGTTGAATCATCTTTGAGATCCTGGGATAAAACCCACTTGGTCATGTTGTATTATTTGTTTTATGTGTTGCTGAATTCTGTTCATTAGAATTATATTGAATATTTTCACATCAATATTTATTAGTGATATTGGTCTATAATTTTCTTTTCTTGTTGGGTCTTTTCCTGGTTTGGGAATCAAGGTGATGTTTTCTTCATAGAATGTGCTGGGTAGTACACCATCTTTTTCAGTATTTTGGAAAAGGTTGAATAATACCAGTACTAGTTCCTCTTTAAAGGAACTAGTTTGGTAGAATTCTGACGTGAAGACATCCGGTCCCAGGTTTTTCTTTTTAAGGAGATTTTGTATAGTTGATGCTATTTCAGAACTTGATATAGGTCTGTTCAACATTTCCACTTCATTCTGTTTAAGTCTTGTGAGGTGGTGTGCCTGAAAGATTTCAGCAGGGAGATCGGCAGTTATTCTAATACTCTTCCCCTTGTAGGTTATGGTTTTCTTGCATCTAACTGCTTTCAGAATTTTCTTTTCCATATTAACTTTAGTGAATTTAATTATAATGTGCTTGGGGGATGTCTTGTTCTGGTTGAGTCATGCTGGGGTTCTGAAACTATCTTCTATCTGAATTTCAGAATCTCTTAGTATGTCTGGAAAGTTCTCTTTCATAATTTTATGAAGAAGAGCCTCTGTGTTTTGTGAGGCAGCTTCATCGCCTTCAGGGATTTCTATAAGGGAAATATAAATTTTCTTTGAATTATCCCAGAACTCTCTGAGAGAAAGATCTGTTTTTGCTTTCATTTATTTTTGTCTTCGCACTCCTGAGCTTGTTCAAAAGCTTTGTCTTAAATGTCAGAGATCCTTTCTTTAGCCTGTTCCACTCTGTTTAGAGGGCTTCTACTGTATTTTTCAGGTTTTTTGAGGGCTACAAACTCTTGTCTCAATGTTTCAAAATCTTTGATCATTTTACCTTTGAAATTGTTGAATTCTTGAGACATCATTTGAATAATTTCTTGAGATAGCTTTTCTTTTTTTATTTATTTTTTTGAGACATCTTTTCAATAATTTCTTCAGATATATTTTGAGTAATTTCTTGAAGTTCTAGTCCTTTTCTTTTTTCCATTCTGTTAATCTTATTTACTATCCAAATTCTGAACTCAATTTCTGACATCTTAGCCATGTGTTTATCGGTGGGATCTTTGGATGCATTTGCCACATCCTTCCTTGAGGGGGTTGATCTACTCTGGTTATTTGTAGTACCAGAGTTTTTCCATTGATTGTGCCCCATGCTGAATTTACTCTGTTTGGCTAGGTGAGCAAGTAAGAGAAAGTTGGGTTGGGGGCTCTGGGAGTAGTATTTTACTAGCCATTTGGTGTAAAGGCTTGGACTGGTGTTTGTACCTTTTCCCCTGGAGCTTTGCCAAGGATGTGTATAGTGCTATGGTCTAAGAGCCTGGGGGCTTGCATGTCTCTATCTTGTTTTTGGTTGTTCTCTGTTCTAGCTTAGAAAATCAATTACTCTGTGTTAAAATCTCAGCTGTGGAGAAATATCAGCAATTAAGTAACCCATCCCCCCCTCACAGGTGACAGTCGGGAAAGGAAAACCACACCTTCACACAGCCACACCTCCAGGTACTGCTTTAGATAGTTCTCAGGTGATTGGCCCAGTTCAAGAGATCTAAATCAAGTGTCCCAGTCAACACTGGCCTTGAGTGGGGGAGTTCAAAAGGTCTCTGGCAACTATACAGCAAGGTTCTTCTGAAAGTTTGGATATGACTCACTCTGGTGATCTGTGGGGTCAGAAGGACCTACCCAGCAAATAAATTAGTCTAGGAAGGGTGATGCCTCCTTCCCAACCTTGTACCTTTGTCACACCCAATCACTGGAGACCCCACAGGACTGTCCTGGGCTTTTCTTTTTAGGGAGATTTTGTATAGGTGATGCTATTTCAGAACTTGATTAAGGCCTGTTCAACATTTCCACTTCATTCTGGCTGAGTCTTGGGAGGTGGCATACTTCCAAGTATTGGTTGATTTCCTTAGATTTTCATATTTCTGGGAATAAAGTTTCTTGTAATATTCATTAAGGATTTTTTGAATTTCTAAGGGGTCTGTTGTTATTTCACCTTTACCATTTCTGATTGATACAATTAGAGATTTTATTCTTTTTTCTTGGTTAGGTTGGTCAAAGGTTTATCTATTTTATTAACCTTTTCAAAGAACCAACTTTTTGATTTATTGATCTGTTGTATAATTATTTTATTTTCAATTTCATTTAATTATGCTCTAAATCTGGTTATTTCTTTTCTTCTGCTAGATTTGGGATTGGAATGTTCTTCTTTTTCCAGTTGGTTGAGATTTTACATTAAGTTGTTGACTTCCTCTCTTTCCATTCTCTTGTGGAAGGCTTGCAATGCTATAAATTTCCCTCTTCCCTTTGTGGTATCCCAGAGGTTCTGATATCTCGTGTCTTTCTTATTGTTTTGTTCTAAAAATTTGGTAATTTCCTTTTTGATCTCATCTTTGACCCATCTACCATTCAGCATAAGGTTACTTAGTTTCCATGTTTTTGTACAAGACTGCAAATTCCTGTTGTTACTGAGTTCAACTTTTATTCCATGATGGTCTGAGAAGATGCATGAAATAATTTCTATTATTTTAAATTTACTGAGGTTAGACTTGTGACCTAAGATGTTATTGATTTTGGAGTATGTTCCATGGGCCGATTAGAAAAATGTGTATTCAGTTTTGTTAGGATGAAATGTTCTGTAGATGTCCGTTAAATCCAAATGCTGAATGATTAACTTTAAATCTAAAATTTCTTTACTAAGCTTCTTATTGTAGGATCTATCCAATACTGCCAAAGGAGTCTTAAAATCTCCAACTGTGATGGCGCTAGGAGAAATCAAGTTGCTCATGTCTATTAGAGTATCTCTTATAAATGGAGGTGATTTCTGATTGGGTACATGAATATTGATGATTGAAATCTCATCGTATTGAGTATTGCCATTAACAAATATCAAGTGTCCATCTTTACCCTTGCTTACTTTAGTTGGTTTATAGCCTATTGTATCTGCAATTAAAATTGCAACACCTACTTTCTTTCTACTTTCTATTTGCCTGGAATATAGATGACCATCCCTTCACCCTGAGTCTATTTTAGGGTAAGATGGGATTCTTGTATACATCAGATATTTGGCCTAAGTTTCTGTGCCTCTTTAGAGGACAATGTAAGCCATTCACATTGATTGAAAGTATTGATAAACCTGGTATAATTTTAGGTAACGAGTTGTTCTAAAGTCCAGTGGACGTTTTTAATCCTTTCACCACTGTAGCAGTTGGAATTTGATAAAAAGTTTCTGAATGAGCTTACTTTTTTGTGGTGGAGGATTGCACTTGTCATTATGGAGGATAGGTCTGAGAATATCCTGGAGGGCTGGTTTAGTTATAGCAAATTTCTTCAGTGTGCAAATGTCATTAAAGTATTTAGTTTCTCCATCATAAATGAAACTTAGTTTAGCTGGATACAGGATCCTGAGTGGAAAGTTATTTTGTTTTAAGAGGTTAAATTTGATGACCACCCTCTTCTATCCTGAAAGGTTTCAGGAGAGAGATATGCAGTCATTCTAATATTCTTCCCCTTGTAGGTTATGGTTTTCTTACGTCTAGTTGCTTTCAGAATTGTCTCTTTTATATTAACTTTCGTGAAGTTAATTATGATGTGCCTGGGGGATGTCTTGTTCAGGTTGAGTCATGTTGGGGTTCTGAAACTATCTGCTATCTGAATTTAAGTATCTCTTGGCATGTCTGAAAAGTTCTCTTTCATAATTTCATGAAGTAGAGCCTCTGTGCTCTGTGAAGCAACTTTATCACCTTCAGGGATTCCTATATGACGAATATTAATTTTCTTTGAATTATCCCAGAACTCTCTGAGATAGTGATCCATTATTGCTCTCCATTTCTCTTCATCCTTGCACATTTGGGCACATTTATAAACTTTGTCTTCAATGTCAGAGATCCTTACTTTTGCCTGCTCCATTCTGTTCCTAAGGGATTCTACCATATTTTTCAGATACATCCGTGTATCCACCCAACCCAGTCCACCAGAGGCTAGGCTAGAAATTGTGGGTGAGGTCAAGGCAGCCTATTGAACACAACTATTATTCCTGTCTCTCTCTTCATTTTGTCAGTCTTTCCTTTTAACCCCCCTTTTGTTCTTCTTTTCTTTTTTGTAACCTTTTCTCCTTTCTTGTTCTTTACTGTCTCCTTATTGGTCCTATACCAAAAGGCCACTTCAGCACCTAAGTTCATAGACAAGGTAACTTAAAGAGGAAGAGGAAGTGAAAGGAGCAGTAGGGTAAGAAAGCAGACAAAAAGAAAACACTCATGAGGAAGAAACAATAGCAAAATCCTGGCAACATGAAAATCTAGAACAGAGGACCCCCCTCCCCTTAAAGGATAATGAGGTAGCTACTACAGAGGATTCACCTATAAAGAAATGTCAGAAATGATAGAAAGGGAATTTAAAACATGGACAATAAAAACAATGAGGGAAATTACTGAGAAAATGGAAAATAATCAAAAAGAAATCCAAAAAGAGAACCAAATAAAGGAATAAAGATGAAGAATATAGAATGGATATTGTGGAGCTAAAGGAATTAAGTTAGTCAATGAGAAAAGCTAAAGAAAGTGGAATATATCCATAATAGATTAGACCATGGATAAGACAGAATCTCAGAGCCAGAGGATAAAACTCTCAAGCTAACATGGGCAATTAAAGAGATAGAAAACAAAAGAGAGAGAAAGCAAAATGCTCATTGAGAAAATTGTGGAACCTCATGATGCATTCAAACATATGAACTTTAGGTATCCCAGAAAAGGAAGAAGAACACACCAGAGAATGGAAGCCCTAGTAGAGGATATAATAAATGAAAATTTCTCAAGTATCACCAAAGATTCTGACAGAATCCTTTCAGAAGGATGTAAAATTTTGGGTCATCTCAACTCAAACAGAGCTTTTCTAAGACACATTATCATGAATCTTTCTGAAGTTAAAATGAAAGAAAAAATTCTTCAAGCAGCCAAGTGTAAGCACCAACTGACCTACAGAAGACCCATCAGAGTAACAGCAGACTTCTCAAATGAAACTTTTTAAGCCAGAAGAAATGTTCACCTACTTTCAGTCTTCTCAAATAAAACAATTTTCAGCTCAGAATTCTATATCTTACCAAGCTAAACTTTAAAACTGATGGAGAAATAAAATATTTTACTGATATGCAAAAACTGAGGATGTTAGCCACAATACCAGTGGCTTGAATTTCCCACCGAAGGGGCAAAGGCTGGCTAAATGGGGTAAAAAGCACAAGCCATACATATGCTGTTTCCAGAAAACACGCCTAGCCTCGAATGACAAAGCAAGTTTTAGCACAAAGAGATGAAAAACAATACTATGGATAAATGAAAATAGAAGAAAAGAGGAGTGACAAACTTATTTTCAGAAACAAGTATATTTAAAGCAACTAAAGTAAAAAAAGACAAATATGGATACTTCATATTGGTCAGGGTAACAATACAAGACAATATTTTGATTCTTAATATTTATACAACTAACTTAACTGCTCTCAGATTTATGAAATGGACCTTAATTAGTCTGAGCAATATGATATCCTACAACACCATAATAATAGGAGACTTTAACATTTCTTTTCCAGAGCTGGATAGACCTTCTAATCAGAAAGTAAACAAAGATACATAGGATTTAAATGAGATCCTGAAACAACTGTGCTTAATAGACATATACAGAACAAGCCACCCCAAATCTAAGGAATATATGTTCTTCTTGGCAGCCCATGGAACATTCTTCAACATAGATTATATCCTAGGACACAAATCAAACCTCAACAAAATCAAAAGAATTGAAAAGATACTTATATTTTCTCAGACCACAAGGCAATAAAGATAGAATTCAACTTCAACAAAAATTTTTATCCCCAAACAAAGACGTGGAAACTAAACAACCTTATGCTGAAAGACAGGTGGGTCAATGAAGAGCTAAAAGAGGAAATCATTAACTTCCTTGAACATAACAACAATGCACGCTACCAAAATCTGTGGGATACTGATGAAGCAGTGCTAAAAGGGAAATTTATCACATTAGATGCCTACATTTGAAAAAGAGAAAGTGTATACACCAACAACGTAATGAATCATCTTGAAATGAAGAACAAAGATCAACCTAATCTCAAACCTAGCAGAAGAAAAGAAATAATGAAAATTAATTCAGAAATGCATCAAACTGAGAATAAAAGAATCATTCAGAAAATTAATGAAACAAAAAGTTGGTTCTTCAAAAAGATAAATAAAATTGATAAACCAATGGCCAGCTTAACCAGAAATATAAAAGAGAAATCTTCAATAACCTCAATGAGAAATAGAAAGAGGGAAATAATAACTCATATCATAGAGATAAAAGAGATTATTTCTGAGTACTATAAATAACTCTATGCCTCAAAATTTGACAATGGGGAGAAAATGGACCAATACCTGGAATCACACCTACTCCCTAGACTTAACCAGGAAGAAACATATCTCTTGAACAGACAAATGTTAACCACTGAGATTGAAGAAACAATAAAAAATCTTCCAACAACAGCAGCAGCAACAACAACAAACCTGAGACCAGATAGCTTCACATCAGAATTCTATTACATCTTCAAAGATGAACTTGCATCTATGCTGCAGAACCTATTCCAAAACATTGAGAAGGAAGAAACCTTCATGATTTATGAAGCAAAAATCATCCTGTTTCCATAACTAGGAAAGGGTCCAACTATAAAGGAGAACTACTGACCAATTTTACTAATGAATATTGATGCAAAAATACTCAGCAAAATCTTAGCTAATGGATTTCAGCTACACGTTCAACAAATTACACAGGGGGTGAGACATGATGGCGGATGAGAAGGATGTTTAGAGGAGGCTTCCTAGGGCAAAAGGGCATAGGGAAAGGGCTATATCAGTCCCAGTGTGGAATATTGATGTACAGAGGTTGTTCAAAGTGTGCATCATGGAAGTGGACAGCTGGATTTGGCCAGAGCTACAGAGAACTGACACACTTGGGCAAGTTTCTGCAAGCATGCCTAGGTTATTGTTGTGGCAGTGGCAGTGGCTGTTGCACTGGTAGCAGGAGGTACCAGAAGAAACTTCTTGCAGTTTGCGGTTCTTGGGGGAAGTTAAGTGCACTCCTGAGTGGAATTTGGTGTGCAGATTGGAGTATTGGCTGGAGTGGCTTTACCGTGGTTTGGGAACCAGTGAAGTATCCATAGGGGGAAAGTTCCCAGAGCAAGGGAAGCCATTGTGGTAAAGGGTGCCAGTAGCCTGTAGAGGCAGGCCTCTTACTGGGGGCCTAAGGCACCCTAGTCTGAGTTCTGCCTTTGGGAAGCGGACTTTTACTTGTGTCAGGCTCAGGGACTCTGAAAAGATTGGAGAGGAGGGCACCCATGAGTGGAATTTGGGGGCCAATTTGAGGTGTTGTCTGGAGCAGTTCTTCTGTAGTTTGGCAGCAGGTGAAGCATCCATATGGGAGAAAGTTCCCAGTTAGGGATTCACCATTGTGGAGAACAGCACAAGAAGATTGTGCAGGTGGGCCTCTTGTTGAGGATTTAAGGTGCAGCAGGCAGAGTTCCACCTTCAGGAGCAGTCCCTTCACTTGGGACAGGCCCAGGGACTCCCGCTCTCTATGGGAATAGTTGCAGTAGTAATCTGTGAGATCTGTCTCTGACGAATTGTTGAGAAGTGTGGAATCCAAGATCTGCTGGGACTGAGTGCTGAAGTGAATCAGCAACCACCAGGAAAAAATAAGTTGGCAAACTGCTCTAAGCCTGGGAACCAGAGAGAGCTTAACAACTGTGTTGTTTGTCCCCCAAATTCACAGTACTACCTGGTGTCCATGAAGTACATTTCAGAATAAATATATTCCTAAAAAAATTGAATCCCTACATCATATATATGTGTATATAAATTTGGGGGGTTGTTTTGTTGCTTTTTTTCCCTTTTATTTTAACTTATATTATTATTGTTTCTTTCTCTTCTTTCCTTCCTCAATCAGTTGCTGAGATTGCTTACATCAGGCTTTCTTAGTATTTTTTAAAACTTTATCTTGTTTCAATGTGCTTTGCTTTTTGCTAAGTTGTATGTTAGGATCTTCTCCTGTCTTCCATTTTTACCTTCAACAAGAGCAAGGACTTCTGTATTTTTCTATTTTTTTTGTTGCAGAATTTTAGTTTGAATTACTCTCTCACACTAGTACACTCCTCTGCATTCTCTCAGTTGATAGAGACTCTTCTATAGAGACTCTTCTACTCATCTCATCTGTTCCACATAAAGTGCTTTGGCATCAACTAAGACATTCCTCCCACCCTGTTTCTTGTTGTTTCTTTCTATTTTTCTTGTTTTTTTGCCTTTCTTCTTTCTTTCTTTATAACTCATCCCTTCCTCTCCTTAATGTGATATAAAAGTATGTTTATTTTTCCTTTATCTATGCTTATATACATACTTTTTAAAAATTTTTCCACTCTTCCTTTGCTGATGGTGGGTGTGATGCATTGGTGGTCTGCCAAGTAGACTGCAGCAGTAGCCTGGCTCAAAGAGGCCAGGCGAATTTTTGACTCTTGGCCCCAGGAAGAAGGTAGTAGAAAGATCATGCTGAAGAACTTTTCTAGATATCTTCTTTATTCAATTTTTCCTTCTTGGTTTTTTTGTTTGCTCTTTTTCTTCTCTTCCTATTTTTTAGCAGAGGAAGAGTCTGGCTGTGGACAGAAATGTAAGGAGTGCCTAATTTTGAGGAACACACCCAGCTCAGCTGGCCACAAACTTTGACCTCTAAATATGGCCTTAGTGATACCGGAAAAGTGGCACCCCAGCCAGCTCAGCTGAGCAGGGCCTAGGGGACCTGCCACTTCTGTCTTGGTGGCAGCAGCTAGCAAAGAAACCGGCAGGTTGGGGCAAGTGGGGGAGCTTTCTTCCCCCAGAGGCTCCAGTAGGGCAGCGCTGGAGGACCTGTCAATCAAGGGAAAACTGGTGTCCATCCCTGATTGGCCCATTTTCAATCCTGCTCCTGATTGGTCCATTTTATAGACCAATCACAGCTAAGCTATTACACTTATATAAGGCCCTGAGCAGAGAGCCTGGGGGCAGATCGTCGCAGACCTTCGAGGAAGATAGAACAGAAGAACAAGACTTCAGCAGACCATCACACACTGTCCAGAAGAAGAAGCAAAGAAGAAGTGAGAGCTGTGGCACTTCTAGTGCTGATGCTGCTCTACAGAGAAGCTTAGCTCTTTGTAGGAGTTGTAACACTTCTACTGCTGAACACTTCTACTGCTGATCCTGCCTTACAAAGAGGCTTGGCCCTTTGCTGATCTCTGCCCTGCAAAGAGGCTTG
>NW_003852520.1:3229354-3236509 GCF_000181295.1 Otolemur garnettii
TTCCTGAGTAATGTCTTGGCTATTCGAGGTTTTTTCTGACTCCATATAAAATGCAGTATTATTTTTTCAAGATCTTTAAAATATGTTTTTCTCTTCTTTTCTCCTTTCCTCTTGCTTCTCTTTGCTTGCTGTAATTATTCTCCGCCTTCTGACCCCATACCAAGAGGATTCTTCCTCATGTAAACTCTGAGACAAGATAACTTCAAGCAAAGGAGGAAGTGAGAAGAAAAAAGGTGCACAAGAAAGTGAAAAAGAAGAAAGAACATATGGGGAAGAACCAAAGGAAAAATTCAGGCACTATGAGTAACTAAATTAGAGCAACTGCTCCCAGGAACCATGAGGCAGTTTTTAGAGAGGACTCTTCCTAGTAGGAAGTAATGGATTTGACAGAAAGGGAATTTAAAATATGGGTGATTAAGACAATAAAGAGATTGGAAGAGATAATGGAAAGACAGACCAAAAGGCAGTCAAAAAGTATGTAGAATATAGAAAAGATATAGATGAGCTTAAAGAAATGAAGGAGACAATCAGGGAATGTAAAGAAACTATAGAAAGTATAAAAAATAGATTAGATCATGGAGAACAAAGAACATCAGAGTTAGAGGATAAAGCCTTTGAGTTAACATACATAGTAACAGAGTCAGAAAAGAAGAGAGAGAAAGCAGAGCAGGCTCCTAGAGAACTGCAAGACACCATAAAGTGTTCAAACATACAGATAATAGAAATCCCTGAAGGGGAAGAAGATTGTCCCAAAAGTATGAAAGCCCTACTCTAGACTATCATAAGTGAAAACTTCTCAAGTTTTACTGAAGATCTTGACACATTCTTTTCAGATGAATATCAAACCCCATGTCATCTCAACTCTAACAGAGCCTCTCCAAGACACATTGTAATTAACCTGTCCAAAGTCAAGGTGAAGGAGAAAATTCTGTGAGCAGTTAGGAATAAGCATCAATTGACCTATAAGAGAAGAACCATTAAGATGACAGCAGACTTTTCAACTGAAACCTTCCTAGCCAGGATAGCATGGTCATCCAACTTTAATATCCTCAAACAAAATAATTTTCAGCCTAGAATCCTGTATCCTGCCAAACTTAGCTTTAAAACTGATGGAGAAATAAAATCATTAGCAGTTATACAAGCGCTGAAGAAATTCTTTATGAGACCAGCTGTACAGGAAATACTTAGACCTATTCTCAATACTGAACAGCATAATGAACCACTACCAAAGTAAACATCTAGAAGCCAAAGGCCAGAATTTAGCTTCCACAATGGCACAAAGGATTAACTACATGACAAACTACCTCACAATAAGATGAATAGAATTCTACCACAACTATTGTTACTTTCAATAAATGTCAATGGATTGAATTCCCCACTGAATAGACACAGGCTGGCTGTTTAGATGAAAAACACAAGCCCTCCATATGCTGTCTCCAGGAGACACACCTAGCCCTGAAGGACAAATCAAGACTCAGGGTTAAGGGATGGAAAACAGTCTATCAAACAAATGGAAATCAGAAGAAAGGAAGTGTTGCAATCTTATTCTCAGATACACTCAGATTCAAAGCAACTTTAGTTAAGAAAGACCAAGATGGACACTTCATACTGGTCAAAGGAACAATACAACAAGAAGACATCTCAATACTAAACATTTACGTGCCTAACTTAAATGCTTCTAGATTTATAAAACAGACCTTGAAGGGTTTGAGCAATATGATATCCCATAACGCCTTAATAGTCAGGGACTTCAATGCCTTTCTGACAGAATTGAATAGATCCTCTAAACTAAAACTAAACAAGGATACAAAGGACTAAAATGTGACCCTAGATCAAATGGGATTAAAAGACATATGTAGAACCCAGCATTCCAAAGTAAAAGAATATACATTTTTCATATCAGCTTATGGTAATTACTCCAAAATAGATCACATTTTAGGATACAAATCAAACATCAGCAAAATTAAAGGAATAGAAATTTTATCACACTTCTTCTCAGACAACAAGGCCACAATAATGAAGCTCAACTCCAACAAAATTGTTCATCCTCAAACAAAGTCTTGAAAACTAAAAAACCTTATGCTGAATGATAGTTGAGTTCACAAAGAGATTAAAGAGGAACTTGTTAATTTCCTCAAACACAACAACAATGAAGATACAAATTACAAAAACTTCTGGAATACAGCTAAGGCAGTTCTGAGAGGAAAATTTATCACACTATATACCTACCTTCAAAAAACCAAAATTTAATGCATCACCACACTCAAAAACCACCTTATGGAATTGGAAAAATAAGAAAAAAACTAACCCTAAACTAAACAGAAGAAAATAAATAGACAAAATTAAATCAAAGATTAATGAAATTGAAAACACACAAAAAAATCATTCAAAAAATTAAGGAAACAAAAAGTTGGTTTTTGGAAAAAGTAAATAAAATAAATCCCTGGTCAGACTTACTGGAAACAGAAAAGTAAAATCTCTAGTAACCTCCATCGGGAATGATAAAGAGAAAATAACAACAGATGCCACAGAGATATGAGAGATTATCTCTGAATACTACTAGAAATTCTATGTCCAGAAATTTGGCAATGTGGAGGAAATGGATCTACTTGGAATCAGACCCACTCCCTAGACTTAATAAACATGAAATAGACCTTCAGAACAGACCAATTTCAAGCACTGAAATCAAAGAAACAATAAAAAATCTCCCAACAAAATAATGCCCTGGTCCAGATGGCTTCACACCAGAATTCCATCAAACCTTCAAAGAAGAGCTTATACTCATAGTGCAGAAGTTATTCCCAAAAATGGAGGAGGAAGGAATCTCCCCCAACACATTCTATGAAGCAAACATCACCCTGATATTAAAACTAGGAAAAGACTTAACTAAAAAAGAGAACTACAGAACAATTTCACTAATGAATATAGTCACAAAAATACTCAACACAATCCTAGCCAATAGCTTACAGCTTATCATTTTAAAAATTCATACATAATAATCAAGTAGCATTTATTCCAGGGATGCAAGTCTGATTTAACAGGTACAAATATATAAATATAATTCACCATATCAAAAGAAGCAAAAACAAAGACCATATGATCCTCTCAATAGATGCAGAGAAAGCATTCAATAAAATTCAACATCTTTTCCTAATTAGAACTCTGAAAAATATAGGCATTAATGGGACATTCCTTAAACTGATCGAAGCCATCTATGACAAACTCACAGCTAATAGTATACTGAATGAGGTAAAACTGAAAGCTTTTCCACTCAGAACTGCAACAAGACAAGGGTGTCCTCTATTGCCACTACTATTCAACATGGTGCTGGAAGTTCTAGCCAATACAATAGGGCAAGAGAAGGAAATTAAAGGCATCCAAATGGGGGTAGAGGAAGTGAAACCCTCCCACTTTGCAGATGATATGATCTTATACTTAGAGAATCCCAAAGACTCCACCAAAAGACTCCTGGAATTGATCAAAAAATACAGTAACATCTCAGGACATAAAATCAATGTCCACAAATCAGTAGCCTTTGTATATGCCAATAACAGCCAAAATGATGCAATACCCTTCTCAGTAGCTCCATAGAAAATGAATTACCTAGGAATACACCTCACGAAAGAGGTGAAGGAACTTTACAAAGAAAAGTACGAACCCCAAAGAAATGAAATAGTAGAAGATGTTAAAAAATGAAAGAACATACCATGCTCATGGTTGGGATGAATAAACATTGTTAAAATGTCTAAGCTTCCCAAAGCAATCTACAGATTCAGTGCTATCCCTATTAAAATAACAACATCATATTTTCAAGACTTGGAACAAATAATTCTTCATTTTGTATGGAACCAGAAAAATCCCTTTGTAGACAAGAAAATTCTTATTTTATTTTTAATTTATTATTATTTTTGTTTTTTAGAGTCTCACTTTTATTGTTCTCAGTAGAGTGCCATGGCATCACAGCTCACAGCAACCTCCAACTCCTGGGCTTAGGCAATTTTGTCTTGCCTCAGTCTTTCAAGAGGCTGGACAATAGGCACCTGCCAAAGTGCCTGGCTATTTTTTTTGGTTGTTGAAGTTTGGCTGAGGCCAGGTTCAAACCCACTACCCTTGGTATACAGGGCCAGCACCCTAACCACTGAGCCACAGGCACTGCCCAACAATTCTTAGTAATAAAAACAAGTCCTCAAGCATCAGCCTATCAGACTTTAAGTTGTACTATAAGGGCATAGTGACCAAAACAGCATGGTATTGGCAGATAAATAGAGACATTGACATTTGGAACTGAATAGAAAACCAGGAGATGCAACATCTTTTTTTTTTTTATTATTTCTTATAGCATAACAGTGTACATTAATGCTAACATGGGGTACAGTGTGCTGCTTTCATATACATTTGAAATACTCTCATCAAACTGGTTAATATAACCTTCATGTCATTTTCTGAGTTATTGAGTTAAGACATTCATACTCTGCTTTTAGATTCACTTGTACCCTTGTAAGATAAACCACATAGGTGACGCCACCAATCACCCTCCCTCCCCCCATCCACCCCCCTTATGTCCCTTCTCCCACCCCCTTCCCATATTCTGAGGCTATAATTAGGTTATGACATTCCTATAAAAGCTATAAATTAGTTTCAAAATAGGGCTGTGTACATTAGATACTTTTTCTTCCATTCTTTTTTTTTTAATTGAATAGTAACTATGTACATGAACTCACCTCTAGGATACAGTGTTGGGTTTTCACACACAATCCGAAACACTTTCATCAAACTGGTTAACATAGCCTTCATGTCATTTTCTTACTTATTGTTTTAAAATGTTCACATTCTACTCTTAGAAAGATTCACGTGTACCCTTGTAAGATAAACCTCAGAAGTGATCCCTCCAATCCCCCTCCCTCCACCCATTCCCCCTCCTCTCTCCCTCCCCCCTCTCCATGTTCTTAGGCTGTTATTAGGTTATAGCTTTCATATAAAAGGTATAAATTAATTCCATAATAGGGGTGTGTACATTGGATACTTTTTCTTCCATTCTTATGATACTTTGCTAAGAAGAAATTTTTCCAGCTCCATCCATGTGAACATGAAGGATGTAAAGTCTCCATCTTTCTTTATGGCTGCATAGTATTCCATACTGTATATATACTACAGTTTGTTGATCCATTTGTAGATCGATGGGCACGTGGGCTTCTTCCATGACCTGGTAATTATGAATTGGGCTTTGCTAAGAAGAACATTTTCCAATTCCAACCATATAAACATAAAGGAGGTAAAGTCTTCATTATTCTTTAGGGCTGCACAGTATTCCATGGTGTACATGTACCACAATTTACTGATCCATTTGTGGGTCGATGGGCATTTGGGCTTCTTCCATGACCTAGCAATTATGAATTGGGCTGCAATAAACATTCTGATACAAATATCTTGTTGTAATTTGATTTTTGGTCTTCCGGATATATACCTAATAAAGTAATTGCAGGATCAAATGGCAGGTCTATTTTTGGTTCTCTAAGTGTTCTCCAGATATCTTTTCAAAAGGAATGAATTAATTTGCATTCCCACCAGCAGTGTAGAAGTGTTCCCTTTTCTGCACATCCACACCAACATCTCTGGTTTTGGGATTTTGTGATATGTGCTAATCATACTGGGGTTAGGTGGTACCTCAAATTAGTTTTGATTTGCATTTCTCTGATGATTAAGGATGGTGAGCATTTTTTCAAATATCTGTAGGCCATGCACCTATCTTCTTTAGAGAAATTTCTCTTGAAGTCCCTTGCCCAACCTGAGATGGGATCGCTTGTTTTTTCTTGCTAATACATTTGAGTTCTCTGTGCATTCTGGTTATTAAACCTTTGTCAGAGACATAACCAGCAAATACGTTCTCCCATTTTGGCAGTTGTCTCCTTGCTTTACTTACTGTGTTCTTGGCTGTGCAGAAACTTTTAATTTTGATCAGGTCCCAAAAGTGTATTTTTGACAGTGCTTCAATTGTCCGAGGGGACCCCCTCATAAAATATTCACCCAGGCTGATTTCTTCAAGTTTTTTCCCTAAACTTTCTTCTAGTATTTTCAGTTTCATGTCTTTAATTTTAAATCTTTAATCCAGTTAGAGTCTATCTTGGTTAATGGTGAAAGGTATGGGTCTAGTTTCAGTCTTCTACAGGACTCCATCCAGTTAGTCCAGAACCATTTGTTAAATAGGGAATCTTTTCCCCACTCAATATTTTTAATTGGCTTGTCAAAAATCAGATAACGGTAAGTGGCTAAGTCCATCTCTTGGCTCTCTATTCTGTTCCATACATCTACATCTCTGTTTTTGTGCCAGTACCATGCCTTTTTGATCATTATCATTTTATAGTATAGTCTGTGGTCTGGTAATGTAATTCCTCCTACTTTGTTTTTGTTCCTGAGTAATGTCTTTGCTATTCAAGTTTTTTTCTGATTCCATACAAAATGAAGTATTATTTTTTTCTAAATCTTTAAAATATGACAGCGGAGCTTTATGAGGATTGCATTAAAATTAAATATTGCTTTGGGTAGTATTGACATTTTAAAAATGTTGATTTTTCCCAGCCATGAGCATGGTATGTTTTTCCATTTGATAACATTTTCAGCTATTTCTTTTCTTAGAGTTTCATAGTTTTCTTTATAGAGATATTTCACATTCTTTGTTAGGTAAACTCCCAAATATTTCATCTTCTTTGGCACTTATATAGAGTCCTTGACTGTTTTTTTGGCTTGGCTGCTGTTAGTCTATATAAAGGCTACTGATTTATGAGTGTTGAATTTGTAACCTGAGACACTACTGTATTCCTTGATTACTTCTAAGAGTTGAGTAGTAGAATCCCTGATGTTTTTCAGATATACAATCATATTGTCTGCAAAGAGTGAAAGTTTAATCTCTTCTAAGCCTATATGGATACCCTTGATTGCTATTTCTTCTTTGATTGTGATGGCTAAAACTTCCATTATAAAGTTAAAGAGCAATGGAGACATGGACAACCTTGCCTGGTTCCTGATCTGAGTGGAAATGATTTCAACTTAACTCCATTCAATACATATTGGCTGTGGGTTTGCTGTAGATGGCCTCTATCAGTTTAAGAAATGTCCCTTCTATACCAATTTTCTTAAGTGATTTGATCATGAATGGAT
>NW_003852520.1:3236606-3249634 GCF_000181295.1 Otolemur garnettii
ATTCATCGAATGTGTTGGGTAGTATTCCATCTTTTTCTATGTTTTGGAAAAGGTTGAGTAATATAGGTACTAGTTCCTCCTTAAAAGTTTGGTAGAATTCTGATGTGAAGCCATCTGGCCCTGGACTTCTCTTTTTAAGGAGATTTTGTATAGTTGATGCTATTTCGCAGGTTGATATAGGTATGTTCAACATTTCCACTGCATTGTGGCTAAGTCTTGGGAGATGACATACTTCCAAGTGTTGGTCAATTTCCTTCAGATTGTCATATTTCTGGGAATAAAGTTTCCTGTACTATTCATTAAGGATTTTTTGAATTTGTAAAGAGTCTGTTGTTATTTCATCTTTACCATTTCTGATTGACAAGATTAGAGACTTTATTCTTTTTTTCTTGGTTAGGTTGGCCAAAGGATAATCAATTTTGTTGATTTTTTTTCAAAAAACCAACTTTTTGATTTATTGACCTGTTCTATAATCCTTTTGTTTTCAGTTTCATTTAACTCTGCTCTAATTTTGGTTATTTCTTTTCTTCTGCTGGATTTTGGATTGGAATTTCTTCCTTTTCCAGCTACTTGAGATGTCCCATTAAGTTGTTAACTTCCTCTCATTTCATTCTCTTGAGGAAGGCTTGCAGTGCTATAAATTTCCCTCTTAGGACTGCCTTTGTGGTATCCCAGAGGTTCTGATAACTCGTATCCTCATTGTCATTTTGTTCTAAAAATTTGATAATTTCCTTCTTGATCTCGTCTCTGACCCAGCTATCATTCAGCATAAGGTTATTTAGCTTCCATGTTTTTGAACGAGTCTGCAGATTCCTGTTGTTGCAGAGTTCAACTTTTTTTCCATGATGGTCCGAGAAGATGCATGGAATAATTTCTATTCCTTTAAATTTGCTGAGGTTAGATTTGTGGCCTAGGATGTGATCAATTTTGGAGTATGTCCCATGTACCGATGAGAAAAATGTGTATTCAGTTTTGTTAGGATGAAATATTCTGTAGATGTCTGATAAGTCCAGAAGTTGAATAGTTAAATTTAAATCTAAGATTTCTTTGCTAAGCTTCTAATTGGAGGATGCATCTAACACTGCCAATGGAGTGTTAAAATCTCTGACTATGATGGAGCTGGGGGAGATCAAGGTGCTCATGCCAGTTAGAGTCTCTTTTATAAATTGAGGTGCATTCTGCTTGGGTGCATACATATTGATAATTGAGATCTCATCATATTGAATGTTGCCCCTAACAAATATAAAGTGGCCATCTTTATCTTTGGTTATTTTATTGGTTTCAAACCTATTGTATCTGCAAATAAAATTGCAACACCTGCTTTTTTTGGCTTTCCATTACCCTGGAATATAGATGACCATCCCTTCACCCTGAGTCTATATTTGTCTTTTAAGGTAAGGTGAGATTCTTGTATACAACAGATGTCTGGTCTGAGTTTCTGTATCCAATCAGCCCATCTGTGCCTCTTTAGGGGACAATTTAAGCCATTCACATTGATAGAGATTATTGATAAGCCTGATAAAATGTTAGGTATCGAATTGTATGAAAATCCCGTGGATGTTTTTAATCCTTTCGCCAGTGTAGAAGTTGGAGTTTGATCAATAGTTTCTGAGTTAGTTTACTTTTGTGGTGGAGGATTGCAGTGGTCATTATGGAGAATAGGTCTGAGAATATCCTGGAGAGCTGGTTTAGTTATGACAAATTTCTTCAATGCATGGATGTCATTAAAGTATTTAATTTCTCCATCATAAATGAAACTCAGTTTAGCCGGATACAGGATCCTGGGCTGAAAGTTATTTTGTTTTAAGAGATTACATGTTGATGACTACCCTCTTCTTGCCTGAAAGGATTTGGCTGGCAGATAAATCTGCAATTATTCTAACATTCTTCCCCCTGTAGGTTATGGTTTTCTTATATCTCACTTCTTTTAAGATTTTCTCTTTCATATTAACTTTAGTGAAGTTAATTATGATGTGTCTGGGGGATGTCTTATTCGGGTTGAGTCGTGCTGGGGTTCTGAAGCTGTCTGCAATCTGAATTTCAGGATCTCTTGACATATCTGGAAAGTTCTCTTCCATAATTTCATAAAGAAGAGCTTCTGTGTTTTGCGAAGCAACTTCATCACCTTCAGGGATTCCTATAAGGTGAATATTAGTTTTCTTCGAATTATTCCACAGCTCTCTGAGAGAATGATCCGTTTTTGCTTTCCATTTCTGATTCTCTTTGGGTGTTTGGGCATATTCAGAAGCTTTGTCTTCTACGTCTGAGGTCCTTTCTTCTACCTCCTACACTCTGTTACCAAGAGATTCTACCGTATTCTCAGATCTTTAAGGGCTGCAATCTCTTGTATTAATGTTTCAAAATCTCTGGTGGTTTTGTCTTTGAATTCGTTGAATTCTTGAGTGAACATTTGGAATGCTCCTTGAATTTCTACTTGTATCTTTGCCTCTATGCTGTTTATCCTATTTGCAATCCAAATTCTGAATTCAATTTCTGATGTCTCAGCCATTTGTTTATAAAGCGGATCTTCGGTTTCATCTGCCACATCCTTTCTTGGGGGAGGGGGTGACCTACTCTGGTTATTCATATTACCAGCCACATCCTTTCTTGGGGGGGTTGATCTACTCTGTTTATTCATATTACCATAGCTTTTCCACTGATTCTGTCCCATGATTATTTTACCCTGTTTGATTTTTTCCCCTTAAAGTTTGTCAAGGACTCGTATGGTGTTACGGTCTAAGAGACTGGGGACCTGCTTGGTGTGGTGGGGCTAAGTGGCTCTGTCTTGTTTTCAGCTGGTCTCTGCCCTAGTGATTCAGATACTCTTTGTTGAAGTCTCTGCTGTGGTGTGGAGAAATACCAGCAATTTGGTCGCCCCACCCCCCACAAACAACAATTGGGCAAGGAAAATCAAACCTTCCCTCAACCATACACCCAGGGTGCCCCTTTGTATAGTCCCTGGGTGGTCTGGCCGGTTTAAGGGGTCAACATCAGTTGTCCCAGTCAGCACTAGTTTCAGGTGGAAGAGTTCAAATCACTCCGGCAGGTAGATAAGAGGGTTCTGCTCGCAGCTCAGATATAACTTGCTCGAGTGCTCCATGAGGGCAAAAGGACCTACCCAGCAAATGGGTTAGTCTGGGAAGGTTAATACCTCCTTCCCCACTTTGCACCCAGTCACTCATAATCCCCCAGGTCTGTTACCCTATTCATTTTAGTAGGAAACTGCTCCTCAGGTTTATGGCTGGAAAAATCAGCCCGAAATCTGAGTTTGACAAGGGAGCCTGTGTGTTTGAATTAGGCTTCTCTCTGGCTAGATTCCTCTCCAAGTCAGAGGCTGCATTCAGCTCTGAGCAGCAGACAAATAGCAGTTTACACTCAGGTGTCAATTCCAGCCTCTGCCCACCCACTGTCTTTGTCTCAGCTGTGTTACCCTGAGAGCTGGTGCTAATGGGCTCTTTTAATGGGCTCTTTACTTACAAAAGTTATCAGCATTCTGCCTGTGGCTGCTGACTGGAACCTCTGTTTTCCTAGAGAAACAGGGCTGGAATGACTTCAGTTCACAGCTCAGGAATCCACCGTTGGTGTATTGGCTTCCTCCAAGCCAACTTTCTTCTCCTCACTCCTGTGCCACAGTCAGCACAGAGCAGCACCAGCCCTTTCTCAATCCACTTTTCTCAAGGAAATGCCCAAAGATCTGGATTCTGTAGGTAACAAACCTCCAGACCTCGGAGTGATGGTTGGAGACTCCTCAGAGTTCAATGTTGCAGGTGGGGAATATATACAGTTTTACAGTTTTATGCCTGGCAGCAGGGTGCCGTGCACACTAGCAGGGGTAGGAGTTCCAGTTTTTAGGGGGTCTCTCCCATGGGATAGAGTGGGAGAAAGTTTGAACTCTGCTCGTTTATTTGCATGGAGTAAACTGTGAGCCTTTGCTGTGGAGGAGGGGACTCCCATCTGCTTGGTGGTGGATTTTGTACCTTTTGGTTGTATTTTGAGGGTCATAGCTCACCTCAGGGAGGTTGAAGTGCACTCTTGAATCTTCTCTCTTGGCTCTGCTCCAAACCATCAGCTCCCTTACTAAACTTCTATCCTTTAAGCCTCCGTCTGGAAGAGAGCTTCTGTAAAAAGCTGGCTGCAGTCCTCCATCTTGGCTCTGCCCCCCTATTCAGTAAATTCTTATATCATTGTAATCTTTAAATATCCAGATTAAAACCAATACCACGTAGAAGTGTTTAAACTATTGCCACTGTGATTTTACTGTTGCTCAAATTCATATTTACAAAATGACAAATTAGTCCCTCTGTCAACCCTGCATCTTTGGAAGTATTATTCTATGTAAGTACAGGTAACAAATATACTTGGAGGAAGAAGAGGCAAGACTAGATAGTTGAAAGGCATGAAGTATTAACAACAGTAGCATTAAATCCTTACCTTAAACACCATAATATAACTTCACTTGAAAGATTTTTCACTCTCTCCCAGTGGGAAAGTTGATGTTTTTGAATGAGAATTATCTCTCTGGATGTAATCTTTTACCCCAGCTAACATCATCTGTTCTTATTGACTATAGGCTACTGATTGATAAACTACCACGTAATTTCTGAGAAATGAACACCTTAAGCGATGGCCACTCATAATATTTAATATAAATGTGGTATCTTCAAAGAATTTTGTGATTCAAGAGAAATAACAAGTCAGAATGTAAAGGTGTACAATTTTACTACTTATTCAAACTTCTTGGAAGCAAAAAGAGAAACTCATTTGCTTCGCTTACATTTTCCTGTGCTGATTAAAATGTCCTCAGTTTCTTTGTTCTTACAGATCTTCTTGCTATATAACACTCAGAGTTATCTCCCAATACTTCACTGTAATCAGTAATAAATGCAGTATATTGCTTTCCACTCATTGGTATTTGTTTTTTGCCAAAATGTTTTGTAGGATTGTACTAAGTTATTATTATTATTTAGGTAACAATGGACCTACGCCTATCAAGATGTAAGAAATAATTTTTCATATTATAAATAAATGTAATTTTGTGTAATCCTCATCATTACTATTTTAAAAATGTCTTAGAAACATGAAATATCTGTCTTTTAAAGTAAGTAAGTAGTACATGGAGGTACTTGTGTTAAGAGTCATTTTTATTCAGTGATAAACATTTTTATATTACAAGAAGAATAAATATAATATGGGTGAAATGCAAAATTCATATGATTATTTAGATAAAATATATGACTTAAAATAAATCCTCACTCCACAACAGTTCCTAACCCACACCAGCCATTCTTACCCTCACTCTGCTGGATGTATCACCTTCAGCTTTTTATAATAATACTTTGATGGAAACAAGCTAAGAAGCAGCAACAAAATTATAACTTAGGTGACAGAAAAAATAATCCAAATTTATAGTGTGACCTTGACTCAGTGGCATGCTCATCCCCAGAAATAGTCTCTTTTTCTATTGTAAAAATTAATGTCTAAATGTGGCCACAATATAGTCCTGGGTTAATGATCATAGTACGTCTTGTTGAGGTTATCTGCAGCATGTATAGAAACAGAAAACCTGCTCTATTCTCAAGACACTATAAAAGAGAAAGGTTACTGCACCTCTTCCCTTGTTTGTAGTGATCAGGTAGAGAGTTGAAAGAATTTGAGACGGGAGCAGGGCATAACTTTCTGGTAATAGGATTCACACAGTAGCTTGTTCCTAAGATGTCAGATCACAAAATAAATATAAATACTCACTGTTCTTGGTATCTTTAACCACCTCTAAGCTATAAATTATTCCTAATTTAGTTCTGTGGCTAAACAGTTATATATCATCTCATCTTATTGTCACAGAAGCCCTACATATGAAGTATCCTCATTTCACCGATGAGGAAACATTCTTTCTTTTTTTAATTTATTTTTTATTAGATCATAATTGTGTACATTAATTCTCTCATAGGATACAGTGTGTTACTTCTATATGCAGTTTGGAAAACTCTCATCCAGGTGGCCAACATAGCCATCATGTCTTTCTCATAATTGTTATGCTAAGACATTTATATTCAACCTTTAGACAAATTCACCTGTACCCAAATCATTCTTATGGATCTTAAATAACTTGCCTATGATCACACAGCTAGAGTTCTTTTCAAAACTTCTAACACCCTGCTTTCATTCTTTGGTTTTTCATTAGTATTTGAGAATATTTCCTGAATTATCCATTAGAGGTGTTCATACCTTTCCACTTGGTAGCTGAGAAATTTGAACCAGGAAACAATTTCTAAGTTCTTTGTTTTAAACAGAACTCTGTTCATTCTCCTATGATGGACTAAATCACTTCTCTTTGCACTAAAAAGTTGCTAGAAAATTGAAATCATGCCTGCTAGGTCCTGGAATGAAACCACCAACCTAGTCTGCTGTTAATCTGAGTATTTTAATTATTTTTGAACATAACAATTGCATTTGGAAAAGTTACAACAGAAAAAATTAATTATGATTTAAGTATTGGAGCAGTTGTTTTTCTACGTGAAATTTTTTACTGCTTCATTGCACACCTACCTGGTAAGAAAATTAAAATATGGCTTCTAATCTCTAATGCAGATATGTTTCCAATTTTTTGAAAAGGAATGGCTTTAGTGTTTAGGATATGATTCAATGAACACATATAACAATTGAATAGAAATATGCATTCTGCTGGATGTGAGACTAGCCTATTCTTTTTCCATAGTAACTGGCTATTTTTCAAGTAGTTTAATTATTCTCCAGTAGCATGAGTTATTTTTCTTTTATTCATTAAATTTATTCCTGTCTTCTGATAATATCATAAAAATCAAATCATACAAAATATGAATTGCCATTTCAGTGTGTTGATTCCTTGCTGTCAAATGCTTTACATTCAAAATGGCTCTCAGCATAGCTCTCTTTATGCTGAAAGAACATGTCCATGTGGCAAATTGAAAATGATTGTGTACCTAGGATCTTATAGAAGCATGAATTGCAATAACAACTTACAACAAAGAGGAAATCAATGGCACAGTGGTGGGGTATAATCAAGAAAGGGATCTTATAATGCCCGGTCGTCTTGCCTAGGAATTTATAGATATCCCCAAGGATAGCTTGACAAATGACAGTGTAAGAGCATTTAGAAGGTTTTCTTCTAATAGTTAAATTTTTTTTAAAGTTTTCTCAGGAAAACATAATCATCTAAACACAAAATACCTAAGAAGACAACTTTCAATAAAATAAATTGATTTGAGTTCAGTTAAAGTTTTGAAAAAATCTTTCTTTGCTTCACTTTTTAGAAATTGGGATAGTGGAAATGGTATATAATGTCAATAGAAAATGGTTGGGAATTTATGCCCTAATAAAAATTCATGTTTTAAGTTGAGTTTTGTTAACACTTATTAATATTTTTCTTTAAATTTTTACTTATTTTTAAATTAGAAAATACAAATTAGCAACCAAAAATGATAAGCACCCTTATCATCCTTTGTGATAAATGACACATTAACATTGTAATCTGTAGACTTTCAGAATTTTATTTTGCATTACATAAATTATACCATATTTTTATATTGCTTTGACTTGTTCTTTTCACTCTGCAGTCATAAAGATAATTTTTTTCATTAAATATTTTTCTACAAATTCAATTTTAATGACTGCACAGTATTCTATCTTAATTTTTATATGTCCTCAAAAGTAACTAATCAAAATCTTATTTATGGCATTTAAGATAATTCTCACTTTTCACTGATATAATACTGCAGTGAAGATTCTAATACATATATTTTTGTGTATCAATCTGTTTATTTTAATATAAATTTTTTACTAGTAGATGTTCCAAGTCAGAGAATAGGTTTATTCTTAAGATTTTTGATACATATTTCCAGACTTCTCTCTGAAAAGCTTTATGAAATAAAATTTTACCAGCAATGTACGGAAGTATCTATTTCATTTTATGTTCCACAATACTACAAAACCAGTAATTTTAAATGATAATTTATTAAGTGCCAGGCATGTGGTATGTACCCCAATAACAAACCATTATCCAGGTAAATATGCAAAATGAAGTGAAAAGTAACATGGAACAGCATATAGAAACTTATAAGGTTATCATTTTCCAAGATAGTAGATAGGACACTTTGTTATGGAAAGAGCAAAATTGTATGTGGAGATTGACTCAAGGAAGAATATGCTAGCTCAACAAAAAAAGTGAAAGAAACTTTGGATTCTTTGAAACGAGCAGTGGTCAGCAACCTACACTGTGGGTGCAGCAGAAAATTGTGACTCTTTAGAGTGTGTTTCTGTGATACACATTCCCATTGGGAAGATGAGCAATCCAGGCCACTGAGGATCTTCTTGGCCCTACTCAGTGCTGTGTATGACTTTACAAGTGGAGGGCAATCTATGGCACCAATAGACAAAAGCCATTCCTGACCCAAACTGATAGGGACCTCAGGTAAATCTACTACCTAATTAAGTCTACAGTCACAGGTTCGGAAAAGCCTCCAACTAAGATTAGGTGTGGACATACCTTCAGAGCTAGAATTGAGAGGTAAACAAGAAGGTTCTTGTCATGGTCATGAGAACTGAACACTCCCTTTTTGTTGGCTCAAAGTGGGAGAGATACCACATGTGAGCTTTACTTTCTATCTAGGGCAGGGAGTTTTATGGCCTGAGGCAATTTCATGCTCTGAGCATGGACTGCTTGGGACTCAGCCCGCTATCTCAGTTTTCTGCCAACAGTGGTTCACCAGTGGGATATCTGCCAGGCCAAGTGAATGGGAGCTGGGCAGATCCCCTACCACCTACTGGGCTATGGAGCCAGTTGCACATCTGTCTTCATGTAAACTCTTTTGTGTGACAACAGCAGTTCCACTCCTGCCTGGAATATTTTCCCAGCAGCCAGGCAACTGCCCTCTGACCTCTGATGGGCTGTCAGTTGTGCCCATCATTGGCAAGCTAGAACATGTGCTTGCCTGACCCATACCCCATTTTGCTTTGCCCTTCAACCAGCCATGGTGGCAGAACACAGAAAAGGGATCACTGAGAGTTCCACAACATCCCCCTCCTTTGGGTGAGACATCTGAGTATGTCTTCTAGTTAACAAAGGTCAAGCATAAATCCCACAGCCACTACCACAGCCAGTTTTCTCCTGTAAACACCACCTACTAGCTAGGAGATCAACCTGCACAGCCCATTAAAACATCTACTGACACAATTGTACATCCCTCAGGAAGAAGTAAATCTTTGCACTACCTCTGCCACCATTATTGCTACTCAATAATGCTAACCATTCTGGCTACTCAAGAGGCCTTGAAATCCTGCCTTGTCCACTGGGATTTGTGCTTATGCCCATGAGTGGGAATCTCAAGAGCACATCAGCCTCATTCAGCTTTGCCCACCCCTGGGACTGAGAGCAGAGCCCAAGCCACTGTGTATCAGTCCATGGCTTGTGATACAGGACAATTTTATCAGGTAAACAAAAATCAAACATTTTTTATTTACTTACTGCTACCAACACAGCTAACTCTTGCCTGCAAGTGTCACCTAATGGTCTTGAGGTCAAAATGCACAGCCCAATATAAAACTGGCTAAAACAAGTACACAGCACTTGAGAATGTAATGAGTGCCTCAGGACCGTTGCCTATCCATCTCTATAGGAGGGCAAGAGCCTATCACACACTTAGTACACCACTACTACTACAAGCATTTGAAAAAAACACCACACTAAGATTATCTATAACTAAGAAATTCATACAGATATTTGGCTCACTGAAAGTAACAAGAAGGAAATCCAAATGAATCTAGTCTATATACATACAATAATACCCTTAGATGGGAAAAAGTCCCATCCAAACAAAAGTAATTTCTAAAATAAGTGACTATTTCTCTAGATGAAATAGAAATGAGCATAAAAACTCCAGCAGTATGAAAAATGAGGGTGTTAATAACATCCCCAAAGGATCACACTAGATTTCCAGCAATAAGTCCTAACCAAAATGAAAATTCTGAAATCTCAGATGAAGAATTTAAAGTAAGGACTATAAGGAATCTCAATGAAAACTAAAACAAAGAAGTCAGAAAATCAATTTGGGATATGGATAAGAAATTTACCAAAGTGATACATATTTAAAAGAAAAATCTGAAGAGTTAAGATGACAAACTATAGACATTGCTTGTCTCACCCATTCTGGCAAGAAGGTAGGATGTTGGACAATAAAGAGTGGAAAAGAGTTGCAGCCCAGGTGTATATCACAGAGAGAGATGACAAGGGGCAGGCTGGGGACAAGAAGATAACAGCAAGAATCAAATGCAGACAGGTTCAGACCCCAGCAAAAGGGTAAAGGGCATTTCCCCTTCCCTCCTATGTGCCTTCAGTAAACAGCAGGTGCAGGTCATGACATTTATTTAAGGCTTTTCTACCCTCCATGAGCCCAGGCATGGCAGCAAATAAGGAATAGTAAGGTCAACTAGTATCTGTCTGGAGTTTGGACAGTTCATAAGGGGCTCCACCTAGGAGAGTGCCACAATAAACCAGAGTACCAGTTTTCTTCCAGTCGGACACTTAATCCTCTGCAATTTTTCTATCTATTGCACCCAGAAAATAGTTTGAGCTCAGATGGTCTGGCAGCTGAAGTCTCTCCCCTCCCCATTAAAACAGTAAGAGCAGCTCAAGGCAAGAAGTGTAGGAATGGCTGCTCCTCTCTGGAGGGTGCCCACTTCAGACTGAGGTTTCCACAGACACTGGAACCCATACTTCTGCCTGTGAGGGCTTGTGGTGAAACAAGGGTGGACAACTTGGGAACTCCTACTAGCATTTTACATAGTTACATGCTAATGGCTCAGATAAGAGAGCTGGTAAGCTAATCACTGCCTCCCTTCCAAACTTAAGAACATTGCAGGCAGACACATGGGATAAGTTGTGGAGCTGAACGTGGATGATAAGAATGCCTTCATGGAGATATCTGATGAGAAAGTGTGGTAGGGTGCTGAGGAAGGGGTATCTGGGGACACATCCATCCACCCTCAAGAGAACCAACATATTGGATAATGGTGTGGCATTCAGAGAGGAATAGCCTAGACTCTGCTTCCACATCAACCAAATACCTCCCACTCAGGCACCCTGGCTTACCAGGTGTTGCAGTCCCTCCCCCCACTCATTAAAACAAGGAGAACAGTCTCATTTTACAAGTTCATGAGCAGATGTTTATCTCTGACAGGTATGTGCTCCAGACTGAGGTTCTCACAGAATGTGGGGCTCACACCTCTCTATTTGAGGACTTGTAGAGGATCAGAGGTACACAATCTGGAGTCTCTCCATCCACCAACATTTCATGGAGACAGATATTTGTGGGTGGACACACAGCCTAGAGGGGAGGCTTGAGACCTAGACTTCCGTTGTGAGGGGGACCATGTGAACTGAACTATTGGAAGTGTGCTATGGGAGTTCAAGGAGCAGCAATCTGGGAGAGTGCTAACACCTACTTACAGAAAAGCTGCCCTACTGGATAAGGGTGGGAAAATACCAGCCCAGATCCCTAGTATTCATGATGTTATTCCCCTCCCCTTGAACAATTCTCACTATTTGAAGAGTTTGTCCTGACCCTCCTACCAGTAGCTCCCTCTAGTTCTTGGAAAAGCAACTTCTGAGCCCCACCAAGGTTTTGCAAGCCTTTCAGGCTCCCTTAACCTAGCCATGATCTGCCTTGCTCCTCCCACCACAGAGATGGTGGAAATCAAGCAACCCACTGAGAGCTATAATGTTTCTCCTAAAGTTAGAGGACTCAAGTACTCCACTTAGGGGACCAAAGCCATGCACAGTACAAAAGAACATCTCAGCAGCAGGCTGTTTCACCCAAATATCAATCAATGACAGGGAGAACAGCTCTATAGATCATAATAGTATCTTTCAACTCAAAGAAAGAAAGCATAGCTGATTTGTGTTCATAAGTACCAGCCACCATCTAAAAGATTATACCACTGCATGAAATATAATTCACACTGCTGGTAAGAGAGGGAGGCAGCAGGTCAAAGGCAACCTAAGAGTGTCATCAAATCTGCCTGAACAACAAATAGGCAAATTGGTATGAGCACTCTATTCCCTGATATGGTTGGGGATTGATATTCAGGCACAGGACCAGAAGCTAAGCATAGAACCCCCAGGTCTCAAAAAAGTGGCCAAACGAGAAGGAATCAAGAGAAAAAAAATTCATAAGTATGAAAAATCAGAGGAAAAGGATACTCCCAAAAGAAAACAACAGCTCTTTACTAAAGGATACCAACCAAAATGAAAATATTGAAATGACAAAGAATTTCAAATATGGATTATATGAAATCTCAAGAAAATACAAGAGAAAATGGAACACCAACAAAAAGAAACTACAAAAAAATACAAAAAATGAATAAAAATTCACTAATGAAATTGGATTATTAAAATAAAACAAATAAACCTTCTGGAAAAGATAAATTTACTGAGATAAATGGAAAACACAGTGGAAACTTTTAAGTTTAAACCAGACGAGGCAGTGGAAAGCATTCAAGAGCTTGAAGACAACACCTTTGAATTATAGTAGTCAGTCAAAGATAAAGAACAGACAAATAGGAGGAATGAAAAAAGCCTACAGACTATTTGGGATTATGTAAAGGGGCCAAATGTAAGAATTGTTGGATCCTGAGAATGAAGAGCACACAAGGAGTAGAGAATCTACTTGAAGGAATAATTGAGGAAAACTGTCCTGGTCTTGCTAAAAATCTAGATACCCAAACAGAACCAGCTCAATGGACACCTAGGCCTACAGTCCCCTAAGAGTTCTAGGTGGGATATTCATCACAAAGAGGCAATCATCAAGACACACAGTCATCAGAGTAGCCAAAGTTAACCCCTAAAAGGAATTCATGCAAATTGTTAAGATGAAAATGTACACCATGGAATACTATGCGGCCATAAAGAAAAACGAAGACTTTACCTCCTTCATGTTTACATGGATGGAACTGGAAAATGTTCTTCTTAGCAAAGTATCACAGGAATGGAAGAAAAA
>NW_003852520.1:3252062-3256223 GCF_000181295.1 Otolemur garnettii
CTTTGTTGTAATGCGATTTTTGGTCATCTGGGAATATACCCAACAAAGGAATTGCAGGGTCAAATGGTAGGTCTATTTTTAGTTCTCTAAGTGTTCTCCAGATGTCTTTCCAAAAGGAACATATTAGTTTACATTCCAGAATACCCTTGGCTTTAAGGAATTTTTTATGGTTTCTTTCAAAATGAAGTACAATTTTTCCCAGTTATTCAAAATATGATGTTGGTATTTTAATGGTGATTGCATTGGATCTGTAGATCACTTTGGGTGAAATAGACATTTTAACAATGTTGATTATTCTCAGACAAGAGCATGGTATGTTCTTACATTTGCTGACATCCTTGGCTATTACTTTTCTTAGCATTTCATAATTCTCTTTGTAAAGATCCTTCACCTCTTTTGTGAAGTACATTCCTAAGTATTTCATTTTCTTTGAGGCTACTGTGAAGAGAATTGGGTCCTTCATTTGCTTCTTGACTTGGCTGTTACTGGCATATACAATGGCAACTAATTTGTGCACATTGATTTTATACTCTGAGACATTACTGTATTTCCTGATCACTTCCAAGAGTTCTGTGATTGAGTTACTGGAGTTTTCGAAGTATAAGATGATATCATCATCAAAGAGCAAGAGATTGAACTCCTCTGCCCTATTTGGATGGCCTTTATATCCTTCTCTTGCCTGATTACATTGGCTAGAACCAGCACAATGTTGAATAGTAGTGGTGATAGCGGACATCCTTGTCTGGTTTCAGTTCTAAGTGAAAAAGCTTTCAGTTTTACTTGATGCAGTATGATCTTAGCATGGGTTTGTCATAGATGGTTTTAAGCAGCTTAAGAAATGTGCCACCTATGCCTGTTTCAGGGTTCTTGTTAGAAAATGATGTTAAATTTTATCAAGGCTTTTTCTGCATCTATTGAGAGGATCATATGGACTTTGTTTTTGCTTCTGTTGATATGATGTCTTACATTTATGGATTTTGCATAAGTTAAGCCACCCTTGAACCCCTTGGAAGAATCCTACTTGATCATGTTGTATAATTTTTTTATTGTTGGGGATTCATTGAGGGTACACAAAACCAGGTTATATTGATTGTTTTTGTTAGATAAGGACCCTCTTATAATTGTATCCTGCTCCCAAATAGTGTAACATGCCCCTTTTCCCTCACCCCATCCCTCCTTCCCTTTCTTAGCTTTCCTCATCCCCCACCCCCTCCCATGTACTGCGAACTTAATTTTCCTCATATCAGAATTGAGTACACAGGATTCTTGTTTCCCCATTCTGGTGATGCTTTACTAGGAAAATGTGCTCCCCATCTATCCAAGTTAATACATAAGATGTAAAGTCTCCATCTTTTTTAGTGGTAGAATAGTATTCCACGGTATACATCATACCACAGCTTATTAATTCATTCCTGGGATGGTGGGCATTCAGGCTGTTTCCACATTTTAGCAATTGTAAATTGAGATGCGATAAACAGTCTAGTGCAAGTGACCCTGTGGTAAAGGCATTTTTTTTTCTGGGTAGATGCCCAGTAATGGGATTGCATGATCAAATGGGAGGTTTAGCTTGAGTTCTTTGAGGGTTCTCCATACTGCCTTCCAAAAAGATTGTATTAGTTTGCAGTCCCACCAGCAGTGTAAAAGTGTTCCCTTCTCTCCACATCCACACCAGCATCTGTAGTTTTGAGATTTTGTGATGTGGGCCACTCTTGCTGGTGTTAGATGGCATCTCAGGATAGTTTTGATCTGCTTTCTCTAATAATTAGGGACAATGAGCATTTTTTCATGTTTGTTATCCATTAGTCTGTCTTCTTTAGAGAAGGTTCTATTCATCTCTCTTGCCCAATGATCTAAAGGATTGTTGGATCTTTTTAGGTTTATTATATTGAATTCTCTGTATATCCTAGTTATCAAGCTTTTGTGTGAGTCAAAATATGCAAATAAGCTTTCCCAATGTGTAGGTTGTCTGTTTTGTTTCATTGTTGTCATCTTAGCTTTACAGAAGCTTTTCCATTTTGTTAAGTCCCATTTGTTTATTTTTGTTGTTGTTGTGATGGCCACAGAAATCTTCCTCATAAAGTCCTTCCCCAGGCCAACAGCTTTCAGTGTTTCCCCAACACTTTTTTTGAGTGTTTTAATTGTTTTCTGCTTTATATTTAAGTCTTATATCCATTTTGAATCATTTTTTGTGAGTCGAGGAAGGTGCAGGTCCAGTTTCAGTCTTTCACATGTGGACATCCAGTTCTCTTAGCACCACTTATTGAATACAGATTCTTTCCTCTATTGTATGTTCTTCTTCTTTTTTTTTTATCAAAAATTAGGTGGCTGTAAGATGTTTCATCTTGGGGGCAGAGTCAAAATGGCAGACTTCAGGGAGCTTTTTACAGAAGCTCCTGTCAAAAAGGAGGCTTAAAGGACTGAAGTTTAACAAGGGAGCTGATGGTTTGGAGCAGAGCCAAGAGAGAAGATTGAAGAGTGCACTTCAATCTTCCTGAGGCAAGCTGCAATCCCAAAAATACAACCAAAAGGTACAAAATCCAGCACCAAGTGGATGGGAGTCCCCTCCCCCACAAAAAGGGCTTGCAGTTTACTTCATGCAAACAAGCTAGCAGAGTTCAAACATCCCTCCACTCTATCCCACAGGACAGGTCCCTAAAAACGGGACCTCCTACCACTGCTGGCATGCCATGGCACCTTCCTGCCAGGCACAAAACTGTAAAACTGTATAAAACTGCATATAATCCCCACCTGCAACATTGAACTCTGAGGATTTCCTCCCCCCTCACCCCCAGGTCTGGAGGTTTGTTACCTATGAAGTCCAAATTCTTGGGCATCTTCTTGAGAGAAGTGGAGGGGGAAAGGGCTGGTGCTGCTCTGTGCTGACTGTGGCACAGGAGTGGGAAGAAGAAAGTTGGCACAGAGGAAGCCATACAGAAACAGTGGCATCCTGAGCTGCGATCTGACGCAATTCCAGATAGGCAAGCCCTATCTCTCTGGGCAAGAAGAGGTTCCAGACAGCAGTCACAAGCCAAACAGACTTGGTAACTTTAATAAGTAAAGAGATCATTAGCACCAGCCCTCAGAGGACTTTTGCTGAGACAAAGGCAGTGGGCGGACAGAGGCTGGAATTGACACCTGAGTGTAAAATGTAATTGCTGCCCAGAGCTGAGTTTCTCATCAACTCTAGTGCCTCTGACTTGCAGAGGAATTCACCTGGGATAGAAGGTGAGGGGCTGGAATTAAGAGAACATTAACAGGATAATTTAAATATGCAAGGCCCTCCTGCCAGACTCATATTTCGGAAAGTTGCCTACTAGAGTAAATAGAGTAACAGACCTGGGGGATTATGAATGACTGGGTGCAAAGTGGGGAAGGAGGTATTAACCTTCCCAGACTAACCCATTTGCTGGGTAGGTCCTTTTGCCCTCATGGAGCACTCGAGCAAGTTATATCTGAGCTGCGAGCAGAACCCTCTTATCTACCTGCCGGAGTGATTTGAACTCTTCCACCTGAAACTGGTGCTGACTGGGACAACTGATGTTGACCCCTTAAACCGGCCAGACCACCCAGGGACTATACAAAGGGGCACCCTGGGTGTATGGTTGAGGGAAGGTTTGATTTTCCTTGCCCAATTGTTGTTTGTGGGGGGTGGGGCGACCAAATTGCTGGTATTTCTCCACACCACAGCAGAGACTTCAACAAAGAGTATCTGAATCACTAGGGCAGAGACCAGCTGAAAACAAGACAGAGCCACTTAGCCCCACCACACCAAGCAGGTCCCCAGTCTCTTAGACCGTAACACCATACGAGTCCTTGACAAACTTTAAGGGGAAAAAATCAAACAGGGTAAAATAATCATGGGACAGAATCAGTGGAAAAGCTATGGTAATATGAATAAACAGAGTAGATCAACCCCCCCAAGAAAGGATGTGGCTGGTAATATGAATAACCAGAGTAGGTCACCCCCCCCCCAAAGAAAGGATGTGGCAGATGAAACCAAAGATCCGCTTTATAAACAAATGGCTGAGACATCAGAAATTGAATTCAGAATTTGGATTGCAAATAGGATAAACAGCATAGAGGCAAAGATACAAGTAGAAATTCAAGGAGCATTCCAAATGTTCACTCAAGAATTCAACGAATTCAAAGACAAAACCACCA
>NW_003852520.1:3258809-3259988 GCF_000181295.1 Otolemur garnettii
TCTCCATTGCTCTTTAACATTGTAATGGAAGTTTTAGCCATTGCAATCAGGGAAGAGAAAGCGAACAAGGGTATCCATATAGGATCAGAAGAGATTAAACTTTCTCACTTCACAGACAATATGATTGTATATCTGGAAGATTGTATATCTTCCAGGGATCCTACTACTAAACTCCTGGAAGTAATCAAGTAATACAGCAGCATCTCAGGTTACAAAATCAAACTCATAAATCTGTAGCCTTTGTAAACACCAAAAGCAGCCCAGCCAAAAAAGTAGTCAAGGACTCTATTCCATTCACAGCAGTGCCAAAGAAGATGAAATATTTGGAAGTTTACCTAACAAAGGACATGAAAGATCACTATAAAGAGAACTATGAAACGCTAAGAAAAGAAATATCTGAAAATGTTAACAAATCGAAAAACATACCATGCTCATGGCTGGGAAGAATCAACATTGTTAAAATGACCATGCTACTCAAAGCAATATATACTTTTAATGCAATCCCCATTAAAGCTCCATGGTCATACTTTAAAGATCTAGAAAAAATAATACTTCATTTTATATGGAATCAGAAAAACTTCGAATAGCCAAGACATTACTCAGGAACAAAAACAAAGTAGGAGGAATTACATTACCAGACCTCAGACTATACTATAAATTGATAATGATCAAAACAGCATGGTACTGGCCCAAAAACAGAGAGGTAGATGTATGGAACAGAATAGAGAGCGAACAGATGAATCCAGCCACCTACCATTATCTGATCTTTGACAACTCAATTAAAAATATTGAGTGGGGAAAAGATTCCCTATTTAACAAGTGGTGCTGGGCTAACTGGATGGCGTCCTGTAGAAGACTGAAACTAGACCCACACCTTTCACCATTAACCAAGATAGACTCTAACTGGATTATAGATTTAAACTTAAGACATGAAAATATGAAAATACTAGAAGAAAGCATATGGAAAACACTTGAAGAAATTGGTTTGTGCGAAAACTTTATGAGGAGAACCACTTGGGCAATTGAAACAATGTCAAAAATACACTTTTGGGACTTGATCAAACTAAAAATTTTCTCCACAGCCAAGAACTCAGTAAATAAAGCGGGTAGACAGCCCTCAGAATGGGAGAAGATATTTTCCAGTTATGTCTCTGACAAAGGTTTAATAACCAGAATCCA
>NW_003852520.1:3260439-3287750 GCF_000181295.1 Otolemur garnettii
GGTATATGTACACCATGGAATACTATGCAGCCCTAAAGAAAGATGGAGACTTTACCTCCTTCATGTTTATATGGATGGAATTAGAAAATGTTCTTCTCAGCAAAGTATCTCAAGAATGGAAGAAAAAGTGTTCAATGTATGCGGCCCTATTTTGAAACTAATTCATAGCTTTTATAGGAATGCCATAACCTAATTATAGCCTTAGAATATGGGAAGGGGTAGGAGATGGGAGGCTATGGGGGTGGAATGGGGGAGGGAGGGTGATTGGTGGGGTCACCTATATGGTTAATCTCATAAGAGTACAAGTGAATAGCAGAGTATGACTGTCTTAACTTAATTACTAAGAGAATGACATGAAGGTTATGTCAACCAGTTTGATGAGAGTATTTCAAAATGTATATGAAAACAGCACACTGTACCCTATGATTGCATTAATGTACATAGTTATGCTATAAGAAATAACAAAAAAAGAATTTACTGACCAAGGCTACAGAAGAATTGACAATTGAGAAATTTGTGAAGCAGTTTCATTTAACTCACTGAATTATGTCATCTTGCAGCAACCTGATTTATCTGGGTTCATCAAGTAGTACCAGAAAAAGAGAGTTTGGATTACTATATTCAAAGGGTAGGTATATTTCCATTGCTGATTTTAGAAATAAAGTGAAGTTGAAGACCTGAGCTTTTCTTAGAGATTGCAATATCTTTCTCTCTGACCTTTATCCTGTACTGCCTTGCTATTTAAGATTTTATGTAGATGTTATTTCTCATAATATATAACACATTCTTTGAATGTGTGTTCTGTCTTATTACTTTATTTCTCTCAGAGAACCTACCCAAGAGTCCTGCACATTGTAACAGAGAGCACTGGTACATAGTTTTTTAATGAATGCAACATTGTTTCCCTCCCTCAGGAGCTTCCAAATATGGGCACATATTCAAAGGCATTCTCAGAACATATGCTAATGACACAGTTTTCTCATACACATGGAAGTCATCTGCAACTGTTCAGACAGAATGAACAGAATTTCTAAAAATTACTGAGTGGTTAGAGGGTAATCAAGTTACACTAAATTTCAACAAAACAATTACAATTTCATTTACTTATGAAGTAGTAAAGACTTGATGAAAAAAGGCACTTTGTAGAAATTAATGGTAATGGTACTGTAGTTTACTCTACTTTAAAACATTACCTTAACAATGTATCTGGGTGTAAAACTAAAATCAAATTCAGTCATTCAAAGACCACTTAACAGGTCTAATTGCAGAAGTAGCATCAAAATGGATTTTTTTCCAGGCTTGTTAGACAATGTTTATCACACAAAGCAACAGAGGAAACCTACAATGCATTGATTCTTTCTCTCTTTGACTATGTCAAGACAGCTTGAGTCAGTGTTCAAACAAAAAGTTTGGAGCTAAACTGCAACACTTTAGCAAACATTCAATAAGTGAGTTACACCAAATACCAATGAAAAAAGATAAATGTTTTCACCATAACTTTTTTTTTCACCTTACTTTATTTCATTTTATTTCTTATTGTGAAAGAATATTCTTTTTTTTTCTTTTTCTTTTTTTTTTTATTAAATGATACCTGTGTACATTAATGCAATCATGGGGTACAGTGTGGTGCTTTCAAATACAATTTGAAATATTTTCATCAAACTTGTAACATAGCCTTTATGTCATTTTCTTAGTTATTGTGTTAAGACGTTTATATACTACTCTTAAAAAGATTCACTTGTACCCTTTTAAGATAAACCATAGAAGTGATCTCTTCAATCACCCTCCCTCCACGAATACCCTCTACACTCCCCCCTTCCCCATTTTCTTAGGCTGTGATTAGGTTATAGCTTACATATGAAAGCTATAAATTAGTTTCAAAGTAGGGCTGTGTACATTGGACACTTTTTCTTCCATTCTTGTTATACTTTGCTAAGAAGAATATTTTCCAGGTCCATCCATGTAAACATGAAGGAACTCTCCATCTTTCTTTATGGCTGCATAGTATTCCATGGTGTACATATACCACAGTTTATTGATCCATTTGTGGATAGATGGGCACTTGGGATTCTTCTGTGACTTGGCAATTATGAATTGGGCTGCCATTAACATTCTGATACAAATATATTTGTTGTAATGTGGTTTTTGGTCTTCTGGGTATATACCTAATAAAGGAATTGCAGGATAGAATGTCAGGTCTATTTTTAGTTCTCTAAGTGTTCTCCAGACGTCTTTCCAAAAGGAACGTATTAGTTTGCATTCCCACCAGCAGTGTAGAAGTGTTCCCTTTTCTCCACATCCACGCCAACATCTCTGGTTTTGGGATTTTGTGATATGGGCTAATCTTACTGGAGTTAGGTGATATCTCAAAGTAGTTTTGATTTGCTTTTCTATGATGATTAAGGATGGTAAGCATTTTTTCATATGTCTGTAGGCCATGCGCCTATCTTCTTTAGAGAAATTTCTCATCAAGTCCCTTGCCCACCCTGAGATGGGATCACTTGTTATCTTCTTGATAATACATTAGAGTTCTCTGTAGATTCTGGTTATTAAGCCTTTGTCAGAGACATAACCGGCAAATATCTTCTCCCATTCTGAGGGCTGTCTGCTTGCTTTACTTACTGTGCTCTTGGCTGTGCAGAAGCTCTTTACTTTGATCAGGTCCCAATAGTGTATTTTTGATGTTGCTTCAATTGCCCAAGGGGTCCTCCTCATAAAATATTCTCCCCGGATGATTTCTTCAAGTGTTTTTCCTACACTTTCTTCTAGTATTTTTATGGTTTCATGTCTTAAGTTGAAATCTTTCATCCACTGAAAGTCTATCTTAGTTAATGGTGAAAGGTGTGAGTCCAGTTTCAGTCTTCTACAGGTCGCCAACCAGTTATCCCAGCACCATTTGTTTAATAGGGAATCTTTTCCCCACTCAACATTTTTTTTTTTTTTTTTTGAGACAGAGCCTCAAGCTGTCACCTTGGGTAGAGAACTGTGGCATCACAGCTCACAGCAACGTCCAACTCCTGGGCTCAAGTGATTCTCCTGCCTCCACCTCCCAAGTAGCTTGCACTACAGGCATCTGCCACAACGCCCGGCTGTTTTTTGGTTGCAGCCGTCATTGTTGTTTGGCAGGTCCGGGCTGGATTCGAACCCGCCAGCTCAGGTGTATGTGGCTGGCGCCTTAGCCGGTTGAGCCATAGGCGCCAAGCCCCACTCAACATTTTTAATTGCCTTGGCAAGGATCAGGTAATGGTAAGTAGCTTGATTCATCTGTTGGCTCTCTATTCTGTTCCATACATCTACCTGTCTATTTTTGTCCCAGTACCATGCTGTTTTGATTACTTTTGATTTATAGTATAATCTGAGTTCTGGTAGCGTGATTCCCCCTGCTTTGTTTTTATTCCTGAGTAATGTCTTGGCTATTTGAGTTTTTTTCTGATTTCATATAAAATGAAGTATTATTTTCTCAAGATATTTAAAGTATGACAGAGGAGCTTTAATAAAGATTGCATTAAAATTATATATTCCTTTGGGTAATATGGACATTTTAACAATGTTGATTCTTCCCAGCCATGAACATGGTATATTTTTCCATTTATTAACTTTTTCAGCTATTTCTTTTCTTAGAGTTTCATAGTTCTCTTTATAGAGATCTTTCATGTCCTTTGTTAGGTAAACTTCCAAATATTTCATCTAATTTGGCACTACTGTGATTGGAATAGAGTTCTTGATTTTTTTTTTTCGGCTTGGCTACTGTTGATATATGTAAAGGTTACAGATTTATGAGTGTTGATTTTGTAACCTGAGACTCTGCTGTATTCCTTGATGACTTCTAGAAATTTTCTAGTCGAATCTCTGGTGTTTTCCAGATATACAATCATATCATCTGCAAAAATTTAAAGTTTGATCTCCTCTGACCCTTTATGAATACTCTTGATTGCCTTTTCTTCTCTAGTTGCGATGGCTAAAACTTCCATTACAATGTTAAAGAACAATGGAGACAATGGGCAACCTTGCCTGGTTCCTGATCTGAGTGGGAATGATTTCAGTTTAACTCCATTCAGTACAATATTGGCTGTGGGTTTGCTGTAGATTTCCTCTATCAGTTTAAGAAATGTATCTTCTATACCAGTTTTATTAAGTGTTCTAATCATTTTGGCCTGCTGAATATTATCAAATGCTTTTTCTGCATCAATTGAGAGAATCATATGGTCTTTGTTTTTTAATTTGTTTATGTGATGAATTACATTTATAGATTTACACATGTTGAACCATCCTTGAGATCCTGGGATAAAACTCTCTTGATTGTGATGTATAATTTGTTTGATGTGTTGCTGGATTCTGTTGGTTAGGATTTTGTTGAATATTTTTGCATTAATATTCATTAGTGATATTGGTCTATAATTTTCTTTTCTTGTTGGGTCTTTTCCTGGTTTGGTATTAAGGTGATGTTTGCTTCATAGGATGTGTTGGGTAGTATTCCATCTTTTTGTATGTTTTGGAAAAGGTTGAGTAATATAGGTACTAGTTCCTCTTTAAAAGTTTGGTAGAATTCTGACGTGAATCCATCTGGTCCTAGGCTTTTCTTTTTAGGGAAATTTTGTATAATGGATGCTATTTCAGAACTTGATTTAGGCCTGTTCAACATTTCCACTTCATTCTGGCTCAGTCTTTTGAGGTGGCATGCTTCCAAGTATTGGTCGATTTTCTTCAGATTGTCATATTTCTGGGAATAAAGTTTCTTGCAATATTCATTAAGGATTTTTTGAATTTCTAAGGGATCTTTTATTATTTCATCTTTACCATTTCTGATTGATGAGATTAGAGATTTTACTCTTTTTTGCTTGGTTAGGTTGGCCTAACGTTTTATCTATTTAACCTTTTCAAAAAAACAACTTTTTGATTTATTGTTCTGTTGTTTAATTCTTTTATTTTCAATTTCATTTAATTTTGCTCTAATTTTGTTTATTTCTTTTCTTTTCCTAGATTTGGGTTGAAATTTTCTTCCTTTTCCAGTTCCTTGAGGTATCCCATTAAGTTGTTAACGTCCTCTCTTTCCGTTCTCTTGAGGAAGGCTTGCAGTGCTATAAATTTCCCTTTTAGGTTTTCCTTTTTAGTATCTCAGAGGTTCTGATAACTTGTGTCTTCATTATCATTTTCTTTTACAAATTTGGTAATTTACTTCTTGATCTCATCTCTGAGCCAGCTATCATTCAGCAGCAGGTTATTTAGCTTCCATGTTTTTGTATGCGACTACAAATTCCTGTTGTTACTGAGTTCAACTTTTATTCCATGATGGTCCGAGAAGATGAATAGAATAATTTCTATTCTTTTAAATTTACTGAGGTTAGGCTTATGACCTAAGATGTGGTCAATTTTGGAGTATGTTCCATGGACTGATGAGTAAAATGTGTATTCAGTTTTGTTAGGATGAAATGTTCTGTAGATGTCTGTTAAGTCCAAAAGTTGAATAGTTAAATTTAAATCTAAAATTTCTTTGCTAAGCTTCTTATTGGAGGACCTGTCCAACCTGGCCAAAGGAGGGTTAAATTCTCTGACTATGTTGGAGCTGGGGGAGATCAAGTTGCTCATGCCTGTTAGAATATCTCTTATAAATTGGGGTGCCTTCTGGTTGGGTGCATAGATATTGATAATTGAGATCTCATCATTTTGAGTATTACCCTTAACAGATATAAAATGGCCATCCTTATTCTTGCTTACTTTTGTTGGTTTAAACCCAATTGTATCTGTGAATAAAATTGCAACACCTGCTTTTCTCTGTTTTCTATTTGCCTGAAATATATGTCCATCCTTTCGCCTTGAGTCTATATTTATCTTTTAAAGTAAGATGTGATTCTTGAATACAACCGATGTCCGATCTGAGTTTCTGTTCCAATCTGCCAATCTGTGCCTCTTTAGAGGACGATTTAAGCCATTTACATTGATTGAAATTATTGATAAGCCTGGTAACATTTCAGGCATTGAGTTGTTCCAAAGTCCAGTAGCCATTTTTAATCTTTCCTCCAATGTGGAAGTTGGAATTTAATCCAAAATTTCTGAGCTAGTTTACTTTTGTGGTCGAGGATTGCATTGTTCATTATGAAGGATAGGTTTGGAATTTCCTGCAGAGCTGGTTTAGTTATGGCAAATTTCTTCAACATGTGAATGTTGTTACAGTAATTTCTCCATCATAGACAAAACTCAGTTTAGCGGGATACAGGATCCTGGGTTGAAAATTGTTTTGTTTTAGGAGATTAAAAGTCGATGACCATCCTCTTCTAGGCTGAAAGGGTTCAGCAGAGAGATCTGCAGTCATCCCAATACTCTTCCCTTTGTAGGTTATGGTTTTCTTATGTCTAACTGTTTTTAGAATTTTCTCTTTCATATTAACTTTAGTGAAGTTAATTATGATGTGCCTGGGGGATGTTTTGCTCAGGTTGAGTCATGCTGGGGTTCTGAAACTATCTGCTTTCTGAATTTCAGAATCCCTTGGTATGTCTGGAAAGTTCTCTTTCATAATTTCATGAATTCACCACAACTTTGATGAAATGAATCTATTTCCTCTAAGGATAAAAATGATGATTCCAAAATTCCCTGCTTTACTTGACAAAACTAGTTAGGAAATAAATGTGCTAGTAGTCTTTTCATCAATAATAGTTTGTATATTGCAATCTTTTAGTTGTATCTGAGTTTGAAAGTAGAGATTGGAGGTAGTTAAAAATGACTGTGCTATATATACAATTCAGCTTATTAGACTGACACTGGGATTTTCTTTGAGACAGAATTCTAAGCTGGTAATTTAGATGCCAAGTTTTCGCCAGAAACAGTTCAGAAGGGCTGTGAAATAGCTCAGAGGGAAAAAAAGAAATGCTTATAACGAAAATACTGACAAACTTTAACCACGGAAAGCTTTCCAGTGCTACTCACTAAAATTTAAGCCTTCAAATACGGAAAGACTGATTTTATACATTACCATAATGAAAGATTCACTTGATACAGGAAGAACCCTATTGCATGCACTATAACTGTTGTTAGTAAATATATTGTTAATGTATTAGACTAACCATTTCAAGTTTAAAATATTTGAAAATATCTATCTCTACTTTTTTTGGTGAGTGCTCTGGAATAACTCCCAGATTGTGTCTTATAAATAATGTATGATTTTCTGCATGATGGAGTTGACTGGTTGCAATAGGCTTGTTCAATATGTCTGTGGTTGATTGTGATTTGTTCTCCAATAAGATATTCTTAATTACTAACTTCTTTGGAAAAGGAATATTACTGAAAATAGTTTTTAAAGTTAATGTAATACTTTCTATTCATATTATAGGTGGCATCAATGATGAGAGCAATATTTAATTACCAGGGTACAGTTATCTTGAAATCAATGGGTGGAATGATGAGATCAAAGATGTTCTCTGATGTTCATGTGGTTAGTGATGTCAACAGTCTTGTCAAATGAGTGAGAGAATTCATTCTTTTCTGCTTCCAACATAGAATATTGTTTTTACTTTTGTCAGATTTCATGTGTCAAGGCACTACTTCATTTCTTCCTGCTTAAATTGCATTCAAACCATCCTAACTTCTGAGTATCAAAGTATAATGGTTTATTTACTTCTATAAAATTGCATATAGACAAGCACAATATAAAGTAGGAGTGCTGAATATAGAATGCAGAGAGTACTGGCTTTCAGGCTATAGAGACAAGAGTTCAGATCCTGACTTAGATTCTATTTATGTGTTTACAGACAAATAATTTAGCCCTTCTGAGTCTTTTTTTCTTCATCTGCAAATTGGGGCTGATAATACAGCCTACCTCAGTTTGTTGCAAACATTTCAAACAGCATGCATAAAAGTGCTTAATATTGTCTTTACTGGCTTGATTTTTCTCTGTTCCATCCGCCTTTGTCTGGGGAATATTTGCAGGTCCTTTTTTCCTCTCTTAACTATCTAGGGACCCCAACTTCGATCTCAGCTTCCTCAGCTGTCCTTAACAGTCTTTGGAAGGACAGAAGTTAGACAGGCACAGTCCATGGCATGTTTAACTAGCTATTTGACAAATACTTAAGATTATTATATTTTTATTATATATATTTTTGCATGGTTATAAAAGACTATTAATGTATACATGGAATATGGATGGTATCTTTCTAAAATAAATATTTTTTTGGCAGACCACCATCTTTATTCATCTATCTTTCTTTTATTATGACTTTCATTTTCTTGTCAGAGACCAACCATCTTCTGGTTCTCTCATTCTATGTAATTTATGTGGCATTCTTTGGCTTAAAGGGAGGAGCATGACTCAGATTTGATTGTCCTCACGGATATTTGTTCACTTACATGGACATGACCCATGGTAAATAAGAGTGAGCACTAAGATTTTTGTTGAGTCACTATTTTATGTTAGGGCTGCTATCTTTTGGACATAATCCTAGGTCTGTTGCCATGACACAGGAGAGTGCCTATATAAAGAAAAGTCACCACAGAGAAAAGCATATAAGATTAAGTACTGATAAAAGCTGAGCCAAAGTTTAGGTAAATCAAATCCTGATGAAAATTTTTAAGTTCCTAGATTTAGCCTTACTTGTAACTAGATACTCTTAGACATCTCAGAGTCCAAGAGTCAAAATCCTTTAAAATATATCATCAGCATCACTATCATTAGAATCATTACTATTATCATCATCATTAATCAGTTAAGCCAAATTCAGATTGCTGTATGTGACTTACAATCAAAGGAATCCTAATACAGTTGTTTCCTCCACAAAAATATCTCCTTACATATATGTGATAGCACAACTTCTAGTTAGGATTATTTTCAAATGCCCAACAAAAATTGGATTCGATATTTTCTGAAGTGTCATCAACAAAAACAATAATAACGTAAAAGAATGTTAAAGAAAAAGTAAAAGAAAAACCTCACTATATTGAAAATGTGTTTTACCACTGTTCCTAAAAATATCACTATTGAAAATTTAAAGAGAAAAATAGTTCTGTAATGGGGATGAGCTGGATCATTTATTCCTGGTCTACTTTCAAACTGGGATACTTTAAGTATTCACGTTCATGACTACCAATATCACTTCTATGTAGCATATTTTTGTGATTTGAATTAAAGTAATATTGTTTTGAAAATTTTTTGACAAAACTTGACCTTTTTGGAACAACTGGAGTTGTTAAACAACCAGGATTAGGAATTATGGCCTTAGAATCTCTTTACACAATGGCAATTCCACTGGCAAAAATAAAAATAAAAATCTATCAAATATTTTTGAAGTACAGAAAAAAATATCTTATTTCTGAGATTTTTTTTTATGGCTGAGTTTACTGGATGTTTGATTGAGCTGACTAATCTAACCTATGGTTTTGGAATCATGTCAATATGTCTTGGTAAAATCCTTCATAAGGAAGGTTATGTTTTTTCTTATTCAATTACAAGGAACTAAGTTCATAGAGGTCAAATTTTAAAGTTTTCATCTTGCCCAGCTAGCTGCTCAGACTGGAAGACTCCAAAGAACATAGATTTACATTGTCCTACTGAGACTAGAATTCTCCTATAGTGCAAATACTTTACTGGTTTGCATGTCTGCAATATTGTTACTTCCTAATAGAAGCAAATTGGCTTATGAACCTAAGTCTTATTTCTCTAAGAAATAATTGAAGCTCTCTATCAGATGGAATGAATTTACTTTTGGAGATTATAACAGCTAGCATTCTATTCCTAACAATGATTCCAGTATTTATGAGCCCATGGAAATTTTACTATGAAAATGGTTAAGTGACAAAATGGGGAAAATTCAACTACCACCTCAACAAATGGAAGACCTAACACTGCAGGAGGTTTGATGCCTTCCAACTGGCAATTCTCAAGCAAGCATAGATGAATTAGGCATTTTCACCTGTAAAAAACAAATTTCTCAGAGAATGAATATATTTTGGCCAATAGCCACTTAAATTTTAATTTCTTTTCTCTGATTTCATCTTTGCTTTTGTCTTGAAAACAGGAAATCTCTAGTAGAAATGTGTTTTCTCCCAGTAGAAACTAATAGTAAAAAAGATACATCTCTCACATTTTAATTTAAGAAATCTTATTATGCTTTGTTCTGCATGTACCCCAAAGTGACAATTTCCCATAGTTGTAATCATGGGAGCCTCGCACAAAAGGTAACACAGTGTGGTGCTACTGTAGGAAGGGAATTCAAACATTTTGTTCAAACCTTCTCCTGACAGTAGTTTCCATAACTAGACAGCCTACCCTTAGGGCCTAAGTTTAGCTAAAGCTTAAGAATCAAACATGTAGCTACCTTTTTTTTTTCTTTTCTCCACGGACAGCTCCATTATCCTAAGTCAAAGATAAAAAATTTTCAAATATAAAATGATTCCTTTTTCATACTACTTGTATCCCAAAGCAGCCATCAATAGAAAGGAAGAAGGGAAAGCAGAGCATCAAGCCTGAGAAAGGTGACGAGAGCCTGGGAAAAGCCAAATGCGGGAAGTCAGGACCAAAGTCCTATCAAGTAAGCTTGCAGAACCAATGATGAAATTGCTTTGTGAAACTATAATAGAGAAAGTGAATTTTTAGAATGTAAACTATTCAGTGAACAGAAGCCATGGTGTGATGGAGAAAGAATGTATCAGAGGAAGACTAAGCTGCTGACCTGCTCTTCTCTGCTACAAAATGTCCAATCAACTCATGCTTAAGTTTTTTTTGTGAGATCTTTTTATATAACCAATTATTTCCTGTGTTTCAGATCACTATAAGACTATATATGATTGGGTTACATGCTTTCATTTTATATACCAATTATTAACTCTATACTTCACTTAAGTCACACTTTATGTCTTATTTCAACTCCATATTGCTTTTGAAGTTTTTGTCTGCTTAAATTACAAATGATTTACAAATACTATCTTCTGCAGTTTTCTGTTTTAAATTTCACAACTTGGCATGAATGGAGACCTTTGTTTGTGTGTGTGTGTGTGTGTGGTCTCAGTTTTTTAAGAGCAGGCTTAAAGCCTTTGCTTTGCTCTCAGCTCAAGATGTTTTATACTTTTTACTCAATACTGCTATTGTAGCAATTCTTCCACCTTCATAATACACTGTTTAAAAAAATGAAAGTGGACAGTTTGGGGCTTTGATTCACAGCAGGGGTGTTTTTCTTAATCTTTTATACTTGACAAGGCAAAGGGTCCTTTTGAAGGGCTGACAGAGGGGTGGGAGAGAAGAAAAGCCTGGGAAAGAAAGCCTTTGGGTTATAATGGACAAGAAGTGTAGCAGTCAGAAAAATCATCATGGCACTGCCTTGCTTCTACCGTCTTTTTGTGTATGAAATGGCCTTTAGCACTACCAGGAGAAAAAATGCTAGCTTTTGTGACAAAGATTTTAGAGGGGAAAGGTCATTAGATTTAGTAATATGAGGGACCATGCCATATTATTTGACATACTATATTGTGTCTTAATATTGTTGCTACATTCAGATGCTTATATGAGCCTATTGATACAATAGTAGAAAAGGTATGAGAAAAATGTGAAAGCTGCTCTGGTAAATAAAAGCACATGCAGCCATTCAAACATCTGTTTTTGAAATATTGGCAAGATTACACTTATTGGGGCTTCAGTCAATCTTGTATTGATAGAATAGATCTAGGAGAAGAAAAATGAAATTCTATCAAGTGAGAAAAAAGCATCTTGAGGGAAACTTTTGTTGATGGTAAGAAGAATGCATGTTCATATATTCCTGATATTTAGGCAGTCTCTGAGAGCACATTGTATGACAGGGGTCTTGATAAACCAAATGATTCTCTCTGATACACTTCCTTTTCAGCAAATCACAATCAAAGAGTAATCTGAAAACCAAGTCATAGCAGGAAGCTCCCTCATTACAGTATAAATAGTATCAGGATTACTTGTTAAAAAAGCACAACAGGGATTTATTGGCTTGTCCATTATAACCCAGCCTATTCTGGTGTGGAGAGTCAGAAAGAGTTTGGATTGTTTTTTTTTTTTTTTTACAAAATAAAACATGATTTTTGAAAAAGAATCGAACAATAAAGAAATATAAACAGTTAAAAGTGCATTCTCTTTTCCTGTCATGCATCCTCTTAACAAATGAATATGGTTAACATTTTAATGTGTATGTTTTAGTACTTTATCCAATGTATATCTACATATGTGTTTACACAAAGTCATATGTATAAACATATATTTATATGTATATAAATTCTTTTTCATACAAAAAATGAAGTCATATAAACCTCTGCAAGCTGGTTTTCAGTCAATGTATCAAAGACAAATTTCTATGTTAGAATATCATACAGGCATCCTACATTCTCTATAATGGGATGCAAAGCATTACGTTTTACTTGTACCATAATTTATTTATTCTCTCAGTATAAACATTGTTCCAAACTGTTGCTATTAAAAATAATGTCACAATGAACATTTTTTAACATGTCTTTACACAGTTAGGCAGCAATTGTTGTATAATAGATGGTTTTGTGTTAATAATTATGTTTATAGAAGTAACACACTGTATCCTATGAGAGAATTAATGTACACAATTATGATCTAATAAAAAAAAGAAGAAAAAAATATGTTTATCAAGTTTTATTTAATATGATTAAAATAACAGTAACATATATGCAAAATATGAAGCTCAATAATGAAATGAATAGGTATGAATCCAGCACTATACTTAAGAAGTAAGACATTAAGTTTCCTTTTTTATTTTCCTGAGCTTTGCCCCCCTCCCATTCTTCTAACTCCACTGCCTGCAATCTAGTTAGAGTTGCTTGCTTTTGTATTTCATTTTTTAAAGGGCTTTCTTCTGCTTCTGACTGCATAAACTGTGTATTTAATTTGCATATTTTGACCTTTGTGAACATTTCATTGTGTTGTATGTAGTGTGTAACCTGCTTTATCCATCAATATTATATTAAAGGTTTATCCACATTGTTGTGTGCAGCTATGGTTCATTCATTTTCCCTTTTGTAAAATACTCCAATTTGTAGTTGTCCTACAATTTATTAATGTGTTCTCTTGTGTTGCTGGATCCAATAATATATGAATATTCAAATTCCTAAGACAGTACAAAATTGTTTTTTAGAATGATTGTTGAAATTCAAGTTTTCATAAATACAGCATCAGAAGGTAAGTATTATGGTTGTTGCATATCTTTGTGTCATTGCACTCCTTAATATTATCAGATTTGTTAATTTTTGCCAGTTTTAGTGTGTGTATCATTTTGCTAGTGATTTTAATCTCTCTTATTTCTAATGGGGCCAAACATTTTTAATATGCTCATGTTTCATTTTCCTATTCTATGAAATAGTTATCCATGCTTCTGACCAGTTTTCTATTGAGCTGTGTTTTTCTTATTGATTTGGAAGAATTCTTTATATAGTCTATATACTAAAATCTTGTTAGTTTTGTGTTTCAACTATCTCCACCAATTTTAGTTTGTTTTTCCACTTTCCTTTTATTATTATTATTATTTTGTAGAGACCTTGCCATGTTGCCCAAGCTGGTCTCTAAATCCTGGCATCAAGCAATCCTCCTGCCTTACACTCCAAAATGCTGGGATTACAAGTGGTAACTACCCAGTTTACCCCAGTTTATTTTCTTGAATTTTTTCATGAGCAGACACTCTTTTTTAATATAGTTAATTTCAGTCCTAATCCAATATTTTATGATTAGCATTTTGTGTATTTTAAAAGAATTTCTTTCTTACTTTGAGGCCATAAAGTTATTATATAAGTTTCCAGGTCTTGCCTTTCATATTTAAGTTTTTAATCAATCAGAAGTTAATTTTGGGATTAGTAAGAAAAGGACACAATCTCTTTTTTTTTGTATGTAACGAATTGTCTCAGCACAATTTATGGAATAGTACAACTTTCTCCCACTTATCTTCCATGGCACCTCAGTCATATTTCCACATATGACAGAGAATGACAGAGTCTGTATTCCAAAGATGACCACAGGAATAAAGCTCACTTCACATGACCTTTTCACAATCTGACATGCACATGCTTCCACAGAAAGTTGAAGTCTGTTTTCTCCTTCCTCTTGGATCTGGCCATGACAGTGAAAACTGTGGAGTTACACTGGCTGACTTCTGAGGCTAGGACATAAAAGATGATAAAGCTTCATTCATACTGGATGATATCTCTGAGAACACAGACTTTTTGAGACTTAAGATGCTGTGGAAGAATTCTGGCTATGCTGAAGCCACCATATGGAAGAAACCCTGTGAAAATAGAAAGATGTAAGGTGCCCCAAATATTCTAGCCCCTCAGCTGTTTAAATCTTCCCAGATTAAGCACCATCACATTTAAGAACAGCCCTGCTCTTGTTACCATCTCACTGCAACTTAACAAGCTCCTATGAGAGATAATAAATGATTTTTGTTGGTTTAAGCTACTAAGTTTTAGGATGATTTGTTACACAGCATTGGATAAACAGAATACTGAACCACTTACTGTAATCTCTTCTGTTCCATTTGTTTATTATTTAACTTCTTTTTAATAGAGTTGTTAATTTGTAAAATGGAGAAAAGGAACACACATCTTTCTGTTTTAAGCTCATGTTTTCTTGAGATTTTCATTATTCTATGTGTTCCACATAGTACAACAAATATTATACTTAGGTTGATCTAGTTTTTTCTGCATTAAAAGCCCTCCAGTTAATTTAATTTTCCATATTGCAGAAACTATAGTATCTGAATATCTTTAAACTATAAATTTTAGGAAAAAAATTGAAAGTACCTTTAATTTTTGTTCCATACCACCACTTACTCTTCATAAAATGTTTAATTAATTCACATCCTCAATAATAGTGAAAGAGAGTGACCATTCTTTCATATCATTGTCAAAGGTGAGTATTGTTAATATTTTTATTTTCAATCTTAGCTAGAGAGGAGAGAAATTAGGATACTTAGAAATAAGGTACACATATAGTTTTACTATTCACACTAAACAAGAATTCAGTAATACTCCATGCTGAAGTTGTTCAGCTTTTTGGCTTGCCAACGATCTGTCATCAATAAATTAAGACATTTGATATAGCCTTATGATTCTGACAAAGGGAGGAATAATAGATATCACTTGGCCTGAACAAACAACTGTGTGACAAAGTAACAACCATGCCCACTTCTCAACTACAGTTACATTCTCCATCTGGTACTGTGACCTTTAGGACACTGTATGTGTTATAACTTAGGTTTTGTATTTAAAGGAAAATAGGGAAAAATATATCCTGCTGCACATTTTGAATTCATAAATGTACTTGAATATGTTTAGGAAGGTATTACATAAACCAAGTATATCATTAAAATGCAATTTCAGTGTATGTATAGTTTCTGAAAATAATACTTTTTTCTATTGACAGGATATTTTTAATTCTATTAAAGTAAGTGTTTAGTCTAGAAATTGAACCAATAAAATCATTGTCCCTAATTGGCCCAGAACTAACCTGGTGCAATAGAAAAAATGAGAAAAAATCTTATGAATAAAATCGAATTACTATATCCCCCTAAGGCCCTTGGGCCCCAGGTTCTATTAGAGAGACAGTCTAAGTGCATAGATGTTTTGACATGGGGTTTGCAAATTAAATCAAACTTAACAAGAAGCCTGATGGCTATCCAGCATATACCTGAAATTCCTTTCAACAAATATACCTTCCAATACACTTTCATGCTGAGACATTATGTTAGGGAAAAAAATTGCCTTCCCAACAGTCAATCAAGAGTCATTTAGAGTTTGAGAGGCAACTTGAACTGACAATCCTATTAGCATAAGAGTGCTTTAGAATGTCAGGGAGACCACAGTGTGACCATTAATACTGCATTAAGTCCAATTATATTTCTTAGCTTGAAAAATCATTTTCTAAAATAATAATATTCAGAGTATTTCTCAAAATTACACAATTCAAATAAGTAGGCATTGCTTTTAATTTGCTTGACCAAAATTTAAACTAATACACATTCCCAGAGGCCATGCATTACTTTTTATTAAATTATGATAGCAAATGACACATTTGTATCCTATTTTAATTTCTGAGTTTACTCAACTTCAAAATCAATTAAGACAATTACAGTTGACCCTAATTTTTTCAGCTGGGAAATGCTATCTGCGAAAAGTATAGAAATACATTTTTATTATATTTTAACATTTCAAAATGATCTGTTAGAAGAAAAAAATTAACAGATATGTTAATGATGGTCCAAATATATATAAGTTAAAAAATGGAACTCAGCCATTTATCCATCATCTTTTAAGGACAATGATCAAAATCCACCCCACACCCAAACCCAGAACTACATTATTTGTAATTTCCTGGTCATCTTGAAACAAAATATAAAGGCAATGATTTGCAATCTCAGCTGAGGTGTAAAAAATGACAATTCTTTGACATAGGCAGGACAGTATGAAGCTTCTTGAATACTGGAGCTTCATATTATTTCACAGCGTTAGAGATACCTGCTAAATCAAAAGTGATGGAGCCAGAGCTGGAAAAGCAGGTAGTAAATAAGGGATGTATGATGAGACAGCCTGCCTGGGTCTGCTAGAGCTGAGTAGAAGGCTGACCCCATGCCAACTACAGGCAATAAAACTTCTTTCTATAGACAAAGCAAAACAAAAATCTTTTTTCTCTTTTACTTCTGAATGAAACAAACAAATAAATAAAGTGGATTTAGAAGCAGAAAGAGAAGCTACCATAGTAATATAAAAGGTGGCTTGGAAGAAAGCATAGATCAGATTAAAACAAGGGCATCATATCTCTAGAGAACAAGGTTTAATTCCAGCTCTTGTCACAAATGAAATGAGTTTGACGGTCTGTAGTGAGCAGTAATGCATGACACAACAAACAGCCGCACTCCTTGGCAGAGAAAATCAAGAATGTTCCATATAGAACAAAGTTAATCCTATTTGATAGAAAATAACTCATAGTGCAATTCCTTTAAGTGTCTGGGAAGAAAAATATCTTACAGATAGTAAGCATTGTTGATTGCAAGATAAAGGAAGCAGTTGTCCTCCATCTCATTGCTCTGCTTGGCTGGTTGATCAGAAAGGAGTTTCAAGCATCAGAAATATTAAACTTTCACATTTTCATTAGCAGCAAAGAATATTGGTGTATCATTAACCTACATGCCCTTTCCAAAGTAGGTATCTATGTACAAGAAGAAAATTGTCCAAGGGTATATTTTGTCAACGACGTATCACTATATGATTCACCTGAGCCTAAAGGGATTTCACATTATTGATTTCAAGGTGACATAAAAACACTCAAGTGTTAAGTAGTAGGATAATATGCATCCATTTTGAAGTCTGTTTCTGACTACCAACGTTAGTTATTATTTCAACTACCATGTTTCCCCAAAAATAAGACCTACCCCAAAAATGCCCTAGCAAGATTTCTATGCATTTGTTAAATATAAGCCCTACCCTGATAATAACCCTCCCTAGTGATGGGCAGATATGCTGCATAGCCACTCCAGGCATTTTGGGGCGGAGAGGAAGACATCCCCTGAAAATAAGCCCTAGTGTCTTCTTGAGAAAAAATAAATATAAGACAGTGTATTATTTTCAGGGAAACATGATAGTTGCCCTGCTCTATCATTTTACAGTTATCTATCCTTTGAAAATAATGCAATAAGAATGTTTTGTATTCTTTTATACATAGACAAAATAATTTAGTGAATAAATTATTCATCATTCCTAGTAGAGGAATTGTAGGATCGAATGGCAGGTCTATTTTTAGATCTCTAAGTGTTCTCCAAATATCTTTCCAAAAGTAACGTATTAGTTTGCATTCCCACCAGTAATGTAGAAGGGTTCCCTTTTCTCCACATCCATGCCAACATCTCTGGTTTTGGGATTTTGTGATGTGGGTTAATCTTACTAGAGTTAGATGATATCTCAAAGTAGTTTTGATTTGCATTTCTCTGATGATTAAGGATGATGAGCATTTTTTCATGTGTCCATAGACCATGCGCCTGTCTTCTTCAGAGAAATTTCTCTTCAAGTCCCTTGTTCACCCCGAGATGGGATCACTTGTTCTTTTCTTGCTAATACATTTGAGTTCTCTGTAAATTCTGGTTATTAATCCTTTGCCATAGACATAACCTGTAAATATCTTCTCCCATTCTGAGGGCTATCTGCTTGAGCTTCTTAGTTTGATCAAGTCCCAGTAATGTATTTTTGGTATTGTTTCAATTTCCTGGGGGTCTTTCTCACAAAATATTCTCCCAGGCTGATTTCTTCAAATGTTTTCCCTGCACTCTCTTCTAGTACTTTTATAGTTTCATGTCTTAAGTTTAAATCTTTTATCCAGTGAGAATCAATTTTTATTAATGGTGAGGGGTGTGGGTCCAGTTTCAGTCTTCTACAGGTAACCAGCCAGTTTACCCAGCACCATTAGTTTAATAGGGAGTCTTTTCCCCACTGAATGTTTTTGACAGGCTTATCAAAGATTAAATGATGATAAGTACCTGGGTTTATCTCTTGGTTTACTATTCTTTTCCTTACATATACCTCTCAGTTTTGTGCCAGTACCATGCTGCTGTGATTATTATAGATTTATAGTATAGTCTATAGTTTGGCAGGGTGATTTGTCCTAATTTGTTTTTATTTCTGAGCAATGTCTTGGCTAATCAAGATTTTTTCTGATTCCATACAAAAAGAAGTATTATTTTTTTCCCAGGTCTTTAAAGTGTGACAGTGATGCTTTAATAGGCATTGCATTAAAATTGTATATTGCTTTGGGTAGTATGGACGTTTTCAAAAATGTTGATTCTTCCCAGCCATGAGCATGATGTGTTTTTTCAATTGTTAACATCTTCAGCTCTTTCTTTTCTCAGAGTGTTCTTTTTGTAGAGATCTTTCACATTCATTGTTAGGTAAATTATCAAATATTTCATCTTATTTGACACTACTTTAAAAGAAATAGAGTCCTTGACTGATTTTTCAAATTGACTATTATTGGTATATATAAAAACTACTGATTTGTGAATATTGATTTTGTAGCCTGAGATGCTCCTTTATTCCTTTATCACTTCTAAGAGTTTTTTTTTTCTTTTTTTGGCAAAGACAGAGTCTCACTTTACCAACCTTTGTAGAGAGCTGTGGCATCACACAGCTCACAGCAACCTCCCACTCCTGGGCTTAGGTGATTCTTTTGCCTCAGCCTCCCGAGTAACTGGGACTACAGATGCCTGCCACAATGCCCAGCTATTTTTTTGTTGCAATTTGGCCAGGACTGGGTTTGAACCCACAACCCTTGGCATATGGGGTTAGCACCCTATCTGCTGAGCCACAGGTGCCACCCAACTTCTAAGAGTTTTCTAGTTGAGTCTCTGGGGTTTTCCATATATAAAATCATATCATCTGCGAAGAGTGAAAGTTTGATCTCCTCTGATCCTATTTAGATACCCTTGATAGCTTTCTCTTGCCTAATTGCAATGGCTAAGACTTACATTATAATGTTTAATAGCAGTGGAAACAATTGGAAACATTCTCTGGTTCCTGATCTGAGTGGAAATGTTTTCAATTTTACTCCATTCAATATGATATTGGGTGTGGATTTGCTGTAGATGGCCTCTATCATTTTAAGAAATGTTCCTTCTATACCTATTTTCTTAAGTGTTCTGATCATGAAGGGTTGCTGGGTGTTATCAAAAGCTTTTTCTGCATTGATTGAGAGAATCACATGGTCTTTGTTTTTTGTCTTGTTCATGTGGTGTATTTTATTTATAGATTTACATATGTTGAACAAATCTTGAGACCCTGGGATAAAACCCACTTGGTCATGGTGAATGATTTGTTTGATGTGTTACTGGATTCTGTTTGTTAGGACCTTATTAAATATTTTTACATTTATATTCATTAAGGAATTTGGTCTACAGTTTTCTTTCCTTGTTGGGTATTTTCCTAGTTTGGGGATAAGGGTGATATTTGCTTTGTAGAATGTGTTGAGGAGTTTTCTTCTTTTTCTATGTTTTGGAAAAAGTTATGTAATATGGGTACTAGTTCCTTTTTAAAGGTTTGGTAGAATTCTGAAGTGAAACCATCTGGTCTTAGACTTTTCTTTCTTTCTTGGGAGATTTTGTATATCTGATGCTATTTCAGTACTTGATACAGACCTATTCAACATTTTCATTTCTTTTTGGCTGAGTTTAGGAAGGTGGAATGTTTCCTGGTATTGTTCTATTTCCTCCAGATTTTCATATTGCTGACAATAAAGTGTTTTCTGGTATTCATTATGGATTTTGTAAATTTCTGAGGTGTCTGTTATTATTTCACCTTTATCATTTCTGATTAATGATGTTAGGGCTTTTACTCTTCTGTTTCTGGTTAGGTTAGCTAAAGATTTATCAATTTTATTAATCTTTTCAAAGAACCAACTTTGTGGTTCATTGATCTTTCAAATAATTATTTTGTTTTCAATTTCTTTTAATTCTGGTCTAATTTTGGTTATTTCTTTTCTTTTGCTGGGTTTGGGGTTGAAATGTTCTTCCCTTTCCAGTTGCTTGAGATTTCCCATTAATTTGTTGATGACCTCCTTTCTTTCTGTTCTCTTGAGGAATGCTTGAAACACTATAAATTTACCTCTTAGGACTGCCTTTGCAGTATCCCATAGGTTCTGATAATTTGTGTCTTCATTGTCATTTTGTTCCAAAAATTTTGTAATTTCCTTCTTAATCTCTCCTGTGACTCAGCTATCAGTCAACATAAGGTTATCTAGGTTCCAAGACTTTGTATTACTTTGAAGATTCCTGTTGTTACTGAGTTCAATTTTAATTCCATGATGGTCTGAGAAGGTACAAGGAATAATTTCTATTCTTTTTAATTTGCTGAGTTTAGACTTGTGACCTAAGATGTGATCAGTTTTGGAGGATGTTCCATGGGATGATAAGAAGAATGTGAATTCAGTTTTATTAGGATGAAATATTCTGTAGATGTCAGTTAAGCCAAGTTGTTCTATGGCCGGGTTCAACTCCAAAATATCTTTACTTAGTTTAATCTTAGAGGATCTATCCAACACCGCCAAAAGGGTGTTAAAATCTCTGACTATAATGGTGCTAGAAGATATCAAATTTTTCATGTCTGTTAGGGTCTCCTTTATAAATTATGAGGCATTCTTTTCGGGTGCATAAATGGTAATAATTGAAATCTCTTCATGTTGGGTATTTCCCTTGACAAATATGAAGTGGCTACCCTTATCTTTTCTTACCATTGCTGTTAGAAAGCCTATTGTATCTGTGTATAAAATTACAGCACCTGCTTTTTTCTGATTTCCACTGGCCCGAATTATAGATGTCCATCCCTTCACCTTGAGTTTATTTTTATCCATTATGAGGAGATTCTTGTATGCAGCAGCTATCTGTTCTGAGTTTATGTATCCCAGTCAGCCAACCTATACCTATTTAGAGGACAATTTAAGTCATTCATATTTATTCAGAGGATTGAAAAGCATGATAGTATTTTGGGTGTCATGTTTTCAAATGTCTATTGTATATTTTTAGTCCTTAGCCTACTATGTAAGTTAGGTTTTGTTCAAAAGTTTCTGGGTGAGTTTACTTTGGCCATGGACCATTTTGCTGGTTGTTATGGAGGATGTGACTGGGAATATCCTGGAGAGCTGGTTTAGTTGTGGCGAATTTCTTCAACATCTGCATGTCATTAAAGTATTTGATTTCTCCATCTTAGATGAAGCTTAGTTTAGCCGGGTATAGGATCCTGGGCTGGAAGTTATTTTGTTTTAGGAGACTGAAGGTTGAAGACCAAATTCTTCTGGCTTGGAATGTTTTGGCTGAGAGATAGGCCATCATCCTGATCTTTGTCCCTTGGTATGTAATGCTTTTCTTACATCTGGCAGCTTGCAGAATTTTCTCCTTCATTTTAACTTTGGTGAAGTTAATTGAAATGTGCCTACGAGATGCTTTATTTGAACTGAGTTGTTCTGGGGTTCTGGAACTGTCTGCTATCTGAATTTCAGTATCCCTTGCAATGCTTGGGAAATTCTCCAAAATCTCACAGAGTAAAGCCTCTGTGCTTTTAGGACCATCCTCTTTTCCTTCAGCAATTCTTATAAGATGAATATTTGATCTTTCAGAGTGGTCCCACAACTCTCTCAGGGAAAGATCAATTTTTGCTCTACATCTGTCTTCCTCTTTGAACATTTGGAAACATCTAAAATCTTTGTCTTTGATTTCAGACATCCTTTCTTTTGCTTGCTCTACTCTAATACTAATGGATTCTACTGAATTTCGGAGTTCCACAAAAATTTTTTTTATTTCACTTTCTGCTATCTCTTTTCTCATTATGTCCATACCCTTGGTAAATTTGTCTTTGAATTCATTTCCTCCTTGAGACAACTTTGATATAACTTTTTAGATTTCAATATCCATCTTTTCCTCCAATTTATTCATCTTATTTGCCCTCCATATTCTGAATTCTATTTATGACATTTTGGCCATTTGTATATGAATGGCATCTTCTGATGTATCCCTTTTGTCATTCCTTGGGGGAGTTGATTTGCTCTGATTATTCATGTTGCCAGAGTTCCTCCTCTGGTTCCACCCCATGCTTAATTTCTGTAGTTTGGGTATGAAAACTCAAAAGGTATGGTTGAATCGGGGGTTCCAGGAATGTAATTAACTAGCCTTTACCAAAGAGCAGTGATTAGTGATTGTGGCTTTTTCCTTACAGCTTTACAAAGGTCTATTTCAGACCTGCAGCTAAAGACTCTATGAACCAAATTGCTGTGATAGGGCAAGCTGGCTCTGTCCTGTAGTCAGCCAACTACTATTCAATCCTATTGAGTTACTAGATAAGGATAATCACAGCTAGGTGGATATACAGGAAACTGAGATTCCCCACTTCTCCCCAGCACTTTTTGCAGGAGGAGTCTGTCCCTCCCAGTTCAACACACCCTTGGTTCAACCTTGGAGGGTCCTTGGGTGGACTGCCCAAGTCGATAGTTCCAAAAGCAATTGTTCCAGGCAGTACAAAACACTGCTCAACTGTGACAGTTCAACTGGTGATCAGCAAGCTGACAGTAGGGCAGCTTGGACCCAGAAACCCAAGATGTTGGAATTTGGCTATCTCTTGTGATCAAGAAGATGGAAAGGTTTGCCCAGGCTAAAAGTCAGGTCCAGAGGAATTGGTGCCTCCTTCCCCACTCGATTCCATAGGCTTGCCCCACCACTGTTAGCCCCCTAGGGCTGTGGCCTGGCTCCCTTCAGTGGGAGAAAGTGACAGAAATATAGGCCTTCCTGAGCCAAGGGAAATAAATGCCTCCTCTGTGCAATAATCTACCACCAAAGCAACCTCTTGGGTCTGAAGTCTGGCTCCCTGCCTCTCAAGTGTTCAATGGCTTCTCTGCCCCAGACTGGTACTGCTGCCATGTCTCTGTCTCCTCTGAACTCTGCAGTAGGCCAAGTGAAATTAGAGTTCAGAGAGGGTGTGTGTCTGTCTCAGCCCCGCCCCAGGCTGGTGTCACCAACAGAAGGTATTTTAGGGATGTTTGCAACTGTGTCCTGGCTATGATCCACTGCAAGCTAGGCATATTATGAGTCAACAAAAGCTGGGCCTCAGTGCCGCCACTGTGTGCACTCTAGTCTCAGTCCTGACTGTGCCCTGCCTTTCAGGTACCACTGAAAGCATACCCCCAGTTCAGGGACCCTGAGTTTTTGTCCCAATTCCATTCCACCCATGACTACCCCCAGGGTAGGAACCCAGATCCCTCTGCCAAGAGTAAGGGGAAATATGACCTGGGGTGTGAGCTCTGTTGCTGCCACCTCTGGGTGCTGCCATGGGCCACAATACTCCTTCTCCCACCTGGCTCCTTCACTCTGCAATCCCCCACTTTCTCCCACTGAAGGAAGCCAGGCCACAGCTCTGGGGTGCTAACACTGGTGGGGCAAGGCTATGGCATAGAGTGGGGAAGGAGGCACCTGTGCAGTTGTTTCAGCACAAACTCACAGCAACCCATGCCATGCCCATACCACTCAAGAAATTGCCTAAGAATCTGGACTTCACAGTGGACAGGCTTCCAGACCATGGGGTGGGGGTGGAGGGGTGGGCTGGGTGTTCAGAATTGCAGGTATAAGATATATTCGTTTTTACACCAGGTAGGAGAATACCGAGGCTCACAAGTGGGATCTCTCTGGGGAAGGAGATCTTATTTTGAGCAGTTCTCTCCTGTGGGATATAAAAAGAAATCTTAACTCTGCTCACTTGTTTATTGAAAGTTTACTGTGAACTGTTCTTATGGGGGAGGGGACTCATGTCTACTTGGCAATGGATTATGTACCTATAGTTTGTTTCCTTGGAGTCACAGCTCACCTCTGCAGGGATGATGTGCATTCCTCAATCTTCTCTCCTTTCTCAGCTCCAAACTTTCAGCTTTCTTTAGGAACTTCTGTCTTTTATCTCTCCTTCTGGATGGCAGCCTCTGTGGGAAGCTGGTTCTAGTTGGTCATCTTTCCCCCTCCCCATCTCCATTGATTTTGAAGCTTAGTTTTAAGCAGAAAACAGACTTCTGGGCTGAAAATTGTTCTGTTTAAAAATGTTGAAGGTTCATGACTATGCTTTTCTGGCTTGGAAGGTTTTAGTTGAAAAATATGATGTCATCCTAATGACTCTGCATCTATAGGTTAGGTGCCTCTTACTCCTGGCTTTTTGCAGAATTTTTTCCTTCATCTTGACTTTGGAAAGGTTCATTACAAGTGTCTTGGAGAGGCTCCATTTATTCAGATGACCTGAGTTTCAATATCCATCTCAAAGTAGTGTGTTGGGGTTTTTAGTAGAACTTAGGAAGTTTTCGTTTATGATAATCTCCGGTATGGCTTCCATTCCTTTGGGACAATCTTATTTCCCTTCAGGAATCCTTATTATTTATGTGTTTGAATGCTTAATGGAGTCTTATAGTTTTCTAAGTGCCAGTTATACTTTATCTCTCTTCTTTTCTGCCTCTTTAACTAACTGTGTTATCTTGAACACTTTATCTGCTAGCTCAGGGGTTTTCCCTTCTCCATAGTCTAACCTATTTTTGATACTTTCTACTGCATCTTCATATCTCTTGATTGTTGCCGTCATTTCCTTAAACTTCATCTTATCCTTTCTATATTCTACATATCTCTCATCTGAGTTTTAGCTCTGTCTTTCCATTTTCTCATCGATTTCTTTAATTGTCATTCATATTTTAAATTCCCTTTCTGTCACATCCATTAATTCTTTATAGGTGGAGTCTTCTGCAGTAGCTACCTCATGGGTCCTTGTGGGAGTTTCCCTGTTTTGGTTTTTCAAGTTACCTGAATTTTTCTGTGAGTTCTTCCTTATATATTCTTTCTTCTTGTTCACCTTGTCCTCCCTTTTCCTTCTGACTACCTCCTTTGCTTCAAATTACCTTGTACCAGAGCTTAGGTCTTGAACTGGCCTCAGCCTGGGCAAAGACAAACTCTTTCTCATGGCCAAATAAACAGAAGTTCTTGCTCTTGATGACATTATGTTGCAATATGTCACTGGGACACCAGGAGAAGCTGTCATTCTTTTAGGAGACAGAGAACACTGCCAGCAACCACTATGGTTCTTATTCCAAACTTAGTTGCCTTTAGTGATCTGATTTTTTTTCCTCAGCATTCAGACCCTGCTGGGTTGAGAACTTAGAGCTCACAAGAATCCTTCAGAGGCAGGTCTCACAGTGCCCTCTGACTCTGGTTCCCATGTGTGTGTGGGGAGTACCTCAGTTTGACCCAAAGTGGAAGTTCTGTTCCTGGCAGGCAGAATTAAGATGGCCAAACTTTAGGCCCCTGCTAGGACATTCTCACCACCTTTCTACAATGGTTTCCCCCTGGCCACCAACACTTTGTCAGTATGGATGCCTCACTAGCCACCAAATCTGTAGTGAATCCACTCCAACTGGCATTAAAACCTGGTTACCATATGCTGTTCAAGTCCACCCACTCTTCCAAGCTTTCCACTCAATGCACAGCTTCCCCAACAACTGAATACTCCAGAAAGGCTTCCTCTGGTTCCAGACCTCCATTGGGACCCAGACTATCCCAGCCAGTCTCAATCACTTACCTAATTCATCAGATTTCCACCACTTCAGATCATACATTGTAACCAGTTCACAACCTCATTGCCGTGCTCCCTGAGTGACGACTCTGGGTAAGGTCCTTGTGCCAGGTATGGCTGAGTTCTCTCTTTCCCCTGGTTGTTTGAGGAGAGCTTAGCTGAATGATCTTGCTCCATCTTGCTCCACCTCTCAAGCTATGTGATTTTTTTTAGGAGTTATTTATTTTGTTGCTGTGTCAGTTTTGTCATTTGAGTCTATAAAATGAATCACAATGATGAAATCTTACAAAGACTTTGAGGATTAACCCCACATTTCCTGTTTTAACATCAGAATATTGTAAGGACTTATAATTCAAGACACATATTTATACAAAAGCATCTCCAGGGATTCTGGGAAAATGGCCGACTGGTAGCAACCCTGGTCAGAGGCTCCTGAACAAAGGAAGAAAAACTGGTTGGAATCAGAATCTATGAAGTCAAAGACGGGGAGCTGAGCCCAGAAAGAAGTTCGGCAAGCTATAAATCCAAGGAAGATCATTTAAGAACATAAAATACAGGTACAAAGTGGGCCCCAGAACTGCTTACTAGACCCGCCCCCTCACGCGGGTGGCGGGTGGCCACAGAGAAGCCCCCAGTGCCGGGCAGCCACAGAAGTACTTGCTAGAGCTTAGCGCAGCCCCGCTGGTGGCTGTGGACGACTCCCCTACTCCGGGAGGGCCTAGAACTGCCTGCTAGAACTGCGAACCCCACGGGCGGCAGAGAAGAACCCCGTCCCAGGGCTCTGGGCAGGTCCAAAACTGATTGCTAGAGCTGCAAGCTTCCCGCGGGTGGCAGATCACCGGAGTAGAGTTCCCCTGCTCCAGGCAGCCACAGAAGTACTTGCTAGAGCTTAGCGCACCCCCGCCGGTGGATGCGGACGACTCCCCCACTCCGGGAGGGCCTAGAACTGCTTGCTAGAACTGCGCACCCCACAGGCGGCAGAGAAGAACCCCGTCCCAGGGCTCTGGGCAGGTCCAGAACTGATTGCTAGAGCTGCAAGCTTCCCGCGGGTGGCGGGTCACCGGAGTAGAGTTCCCCTGCTCCAGGCAGCCATAGAAGTACTTGCTAGACCTTAGCACAGCCCCGCTGGTGGCTGCGGATGACTCCCCCACTCCGGGAGGGCCTAGAACTGCTTGCTAGAACCGTGCACCCCACGGGCGGCAGAGAAGAACCCCGTCCCAGGGCTCTGGGCAGGT
>NW_003852520.1:3292967-3330916 GCF_000181295.1 Otolemur garnettii
GAAAGTTACATGAAGGCTATGTTAACCAGTTTGATGGAAGTGTCTTGGATTGTGTATGAAAACACCACACTGTACCCCCAAAGTGCATCAATGTACACAGTTACTATTCAATAAAAAAAAAAAAAAGCATCTCCAAACAGTCATGTTACCCTAGAAGACATGAAACACATTTGTTTTCTCATTGAGCCATTATAGCCATGGCATATAAATCCACAAAAAGTCAAACTTGGTTCATGTGATTTTTGTTTGTCAACTACCTATATCATTAAAATTACTCTGTCAAATTCTATTTTAAAAGTGAAAGAATCAATATCCAGCATTCGAAATTGAGCAGGTTAGTTTGATTTTATAAATAAGTAGCATTGGCATCATTAGGGAAAATATCGAATGAAAAAATCAGTTTATTAATTTAGCAGAAAACAATCTCTCTTGTAAGTGTGATAAAATGGCTATGGAAATGCAGTAAAATATACTGTGTTCTACTACCCATGCAGAATAATATGCATTCATTCTTGCATTTAATCTTCACAATGACACTATGAGTAGATAATATTATTATTTGCAGAAAATGAGTACATAGCGTTTAAAGAACTTACCAAGATCGCATGTACAAAGGTGATAGAATTAGAATTCCCAAGTCTGGCTGACGTGGAAAGCCATTATTACATTTACATCAGAGCATATGTTACTAGTGTAAGGGTTAAACTGCTGTAATAAAGTGATACCAAAATGCAGTAGCTTAAATAAGATATTTAAGTCCGTTTTTATTAAATTAGTTTATTTGTTTCTCACACAATGGTCTTACAGGTCTCTGATGGATTTTCAATTCTGTTCCACAAGGCCATTTACACTTCTGAATTTCTTCCATCTCTCTTCTTGACCACCCTTTAGGGTATTGTCCCTATCTGCATAATCAATGCTCGGTTGTTTCCATGTCATATTCCAGGTTAAAAAAAGATGCAAAGAAAGCAAAATTCAGAGAAAGTAACATGGCTTTCAGGTGATGATCACAGAACTGTTGCAAGCAATTACCACCATTCATATATTCTACTTGAGGTAAAGGAAACTAGGAAATGTGGTCTCAAGAGTGGTGGTGATGCACGTATCAAGGAAAGATTGGTTTTGGAGGGAAAACTAATAGACTATCACTATTAAAGACTGTATAGTGGGATCAAGTTTATATAGTGCATGGTGGACAAACTTCATGGGAAAATTAAGAAACCAGATTAAAACTATAGAGAGCAATAGAATGAAAATTTGATAAAAGGAGTTCATTGTGCCCTAACAATAATTAAGATGAGGCAAATGAAGGACATTTGTATTTTGAGGCATATTTTTACTAACTTTCTTCTTGTCTCAGAAAAGATTGTTATTTAAAATATATTTCATGATATAAATTTTAAAAATAGACTATGTTGGAAATATATAGCACATGAACTATAATTAAAGGTATTTATTACATTTTAATCCTGGTCTACCATCAAGAATTTTTTTAAAAATTGTTAATAAAAAAGTAAAGGAAATAAAGTAAATATGGCAAAATTTTGAAAATCATTGATTTTGAGATTTGGGTATATGAATGCTTATTGTATAATCATTTCTATTTTGTATATTTGAACATTTCCATAATAAAAATTATATTTATTTTTGTAAAAATTAGTACAAGGGTACGAAGTTTTAGGTTACATTGTTCTCACTTCCGTAGTAAAGTTCAAGTTGTAGAAGAGTCCTTAACCTGGGGCATGCTGAATATCCTCACATTGTATACATTAGGTGAGATACCAACAGTTGCCTTTCCTCCTCCCTCCAATACTCCCCTATCCCCATCCCTCTTTCTCCTCTTCCCACTCCTTCTCTAGACTATATTTGTGGTTTTGTTTGTTTGTTTGTTTGTTTACTTTTTATTTTATTTTTATTAAATCATAGCTGTGTACATTAATGCAATCAGGGGGTACAGTGTGCTGGTTGTATATACAATTTGAAATATTTTCACCAAACTGGTTAACATAGCCTTCATGGCATTTTCTTAGTTATTGTGTTAAGACATTTATATTCTGCATTTAGAAAGATTCATATGTAACCTTGTAAGATGTACGATAGGTGTGGTCCCTCCAATCGCCCTGCCACGACCCATCATCCCCCTCCCTTCCCCTGACTCTCCCCTCTCCCCATATTCTTCGGCTATAATTGGGCTATAGCTTTCGTATGAAAGCTATAAACTATTTTCATAGTAGGGCTGAATACATTGGATATTTTTTCTTTCATTCCTAAGATACTTTGCTAAGAAGAATATGTTCCATCTCTATCCATATAAACATGAAGGAGGTAAAGTCTCCATCTTTCTTTAAGGCTGCATAATATTCCATGGTATACATATACCACAATTTATTGATCCCTTCATGGATCAATGGGCACTTGGGCTTCTTCTAAGATTTAGAAATTATGAATTGGGCTGCAATAAATATTCTGGAACAAATATCTTTTTTGTAATGTGATTTTTGGTCTTCTGGATATATACCTAGTAGAGGAATTGTGGGATCAAATGGCAGGTCTATTTTTAGTTCTCTAAGAGTTCTCCAAACATCTTTCCAAAAGGGAAGCATTAGTTTGCATTCCCACCAGCAGTGTAGAAGTGTTCCCCTTTCTCCATATTCATGCCAGCATCTCTGGTTTGGGGATTTTGTGATGTGGGCTAATCTTACTGGAGTTAGATGATATCTAAAAGAAGGTTTCATTTGCATTTCTCTGATGATTAATGATAAGGAGCATTTTTTTCATGTCTGTAGGGGATGTGCCTGTCATCTTGAGAGAAGTTTCTCTTCAAGTCCCTTGCCCACCCTGAGATGGGGATAACTTGTTCTTTTCTTGCTAACACGCTTCAGTTCTCTATGGATTCTGGTTATTAAACCTTTGTCAGAGATATAACCTGCAAATATCTTCTCCCATTATTAGGGCTGTCTGCTTGCTTTACTTACTGTGCTCTTGGCTGTGCAGAAGCTTGTTAGTTTGATCAAGTCACAGTAGTGTATTTTTTTATTATTAAATGATAGCTGTATACATTAATGCAAACATGGGTTACAGTGTAGTGTTTTCATATACAATTTGAAGTATTTTCATCAAACTGGTTAACATAGACTTTGTGTCATTTACTTAGTTATTGTGTTAAAACATTTATACTCTATTTATAGAAAAGTTCACTTGTACCCTTGTTAGACAGACCATATAAGTGATATTTCCACTCACCCTTCCACCACCCATCCACCCTTCTCGCCTCCCCTCCCCTACCCCCTCCCCATATTCTTAGGCTAGAATTAGGTTGTAGCTTTCATTTGAGATCTATAAATTAGTTTGATAATAGGGCTGTGTACATTGGATTCTTTTTCTTCCATTCTTATGATACTTTGCTAAGAAGAACATTTTCCAGTTCCATCCATGTAAACATAAAGGAGGTAAAGTCTTCATCTTTCTTTAGGGCTGCACAGTATTCCATGGTGTACATATACCACAGTTTATTGATCCATTCATGGATTTATTGGCATTTGGGCTTCTTCTATGACCTGGCAATTGTGAATTGGGCTGCAATAAACATTCTCATACAAATATCTTTATTGTAATGTGATTTTTGATCTTCTGGGTATATACCTAATAAAGGAATTGTAGGATCGAATGCCAGGTCAATTTTTAGTTCTCTAAGTGTTCTCCAGACATCTTTACAAAAGGAATGTATTAGTTTGTATTCCCACCAGCAGTGTATAAGTGTTCCCTTTTCTCCACATCCACTTCAGCAACTCTGGTTTTGGGATTTTGTGATATGGGCTTATCTTACTGGAGTTAGGTGATATCTCAAAGTAGTTTTGATTTGCATTTCTCTAATGATTAAGGATGGTGAGTCTTTTTTCATATATCTAGGCCATACGCCTATCTTCTTTGTTGAAATTTCTCTTCAAGTCCTTTGCCCACCCTGCAATGGGATCACTTGGGGTTTTTTGGTTTGTTTTGTTTTTGTTAATGTGTTTGAGTTCTCTATGGATTCTGGTTATTAAACCTTTGTTGGAGACATAGCCTGAGAATATTTTCTCTCACTCTGAAGGCTGTCTGCATGCTTTACTTACTGTGCTCTTGTCTGTGAAGAAGCTCTTTAGTCTGATCAGGTCCCAATAGTGTATTTTTGATGTTGCTTCCATTGCCTGAGGGGTCCTCGTCATAAAATTTTTACCCAGGTCGATTACTTCAAGTGTTTTCCCTACACTTTCTTCTAATAGTTTTGTAGTTTCACACCTTAAATTTAAATTTTTAATCCAGTGAGAGTCTATCTTAGTGAATGGTGAAAGATATGGGTCCAGTTTCAATCTTCTGTAGGTTGCCAGCCAGTTCGCCCAGCACCATTTGTTACATAGGGAATCTTTTCCGCACTCAATGTTTTTAATTGGTTTGTCAAAGATCAGATAACAGTAAGTAGATGGGTTCATCTCTTGGTTCTCTATTCTATTCCATGCATCTACCTCTCTGGTGCCAGTACCATGATGTTTTGTTCACTATTGATTAATAGTATAGTCTGAGGTCTGGTAGCATGATTCCTCCTGCTTTGTTTTTATTTCTGAGTAATGTTTTGGCTATTCAAGTTTTTTTTTTCTAATTCCATATAAAATGAAATGTTATTTTTTGAGATCTTTAAAGTATGACAGTGGGACTTTAATAGGGATTGCATGAAAATTATATATTGTTTTGGGTAGTATGGACATTTTAATAATGTTGATACTTCCCAAAAATGAGCATGGTATGTTTTTCCATTTGTTAACATTTTCAGCTATTTCTTTTCTTAAAGTTTCATAGTTCTCTTTATAAAGGCCTTTCACATCCTTTGTTAGGTAAACTCACAAATATTTCATCTTCTTTGGCACTACTGTGAACATAATAGAGTCCTTGACTGTTTTTTCAGCTTGACTATTGTTAGTATATATGAAGGCTACCGATTTATGAGTATTGATTTTGTAACCCGAGACGCTGCTATATTCCTCGATCACTTCTAAGAGTTTTGTAGTAGAATCCCTGGTGTTTTCTTGATATATAATCATATAATCTGTTAAGAGTGAAAGTTTGATCTCTTCTGACCCTATATGAATACCCTTGATTGCCTTTTCTTCCCTAATTGTGATTGCTAAAAATTTCATTACAATGTTAAAGAGCAGTGGAGACAATGGACAACCTTGCCTGGTTCCTGATCTGAGTGGGAATGATTTCAATTTAATTCCATTCAATATGATATTGGCTGTAGGTTTGCTATAGATGGCCTCTATCAGTTTAAGAACTGTCCCTTCTATACCAATTTTCTTAAGTGTTCTGATCATGAAGAGGTGGTGGATATTATGAAAAGCTTTTTCTGCATCAATTGAGAGAATCATATGGTCTTTGTTTTTTAATTTATTTATTTCATGAATTTTATTTATGGATTTACTTATGTTGAACCAGCCTTAGGACCCTTGGATAAAACTTACTTGGTCATGGTGTATAATTTGTTTGATGTGTTGCTGGATTCTGTTTGTTGGGATCTTGTTGAATATTTTCTCATCAGTATTCATTAGTGATATTGATGTATAATTTTCTTTTCTTGTTGGGTCTTTTCCTGGTTTGGGGATCAAGCACATTTGCTTCATAAAATGTGTTTGGTAGTATTCCTTCTTTTTCTATATTTTGGAATAGGTTTAGTAATATAGGTACTACTTTCTCTTTAAAGGTTTGATAGAATTCTGACGTGAAGCCATCTGGTCCTGGGCTTTTCTTTTTAGGGAGGTTTTGTATAGTTGATGCTATTTCAGAACTTGATATAGGCCTGTTCAACATTTCCACTTCCTTCTGGCTATGTATTGGAAGGTGGGGTCCTTCCAAGTATTGGTCAATTTCTTTCAGATTTTCATATTTTTGAGAATAAAGTTTCTTGTAATATTAAGGATTGTTTGAATTTCTAATGGGTCTGTTGTTATTTCATCTTTACCATTTATGATTGACAAAATTAGAGATTTTACTCTTTTTTTCTTGGTTAGGTTGGCCAAAGGTTTATCTATTTTATTGACCTTTTCAAAAAACCAACTTTTTGATTTATTGATCTATTGTATAATCCTTTTGTGTTCAATCTCATTTAATTCTTTTCTAATTTGGTTATTTCTATTCTTCTGCTGGGTTTGGGATTGGAATGTTCTTCACTTTCCAGTTTTTTTGAGATGTCCCATTAAGTTGTTAACTTCCTTTCTTTTCCTTCTCTTGATGAAGGCTTGCAGTGCTATAAATTACCCTCCATGACTGCCTTAGTGGTATCCCAGAAGTTCTGATAATTTGTGTCTTCATTATTGTTTTGTTCCAAAAACTTGGTAATTTCCTTCTTAATCTCGTCTCTGACCCACCTATCATTCAGCATAAGGTTATTTAGATTTCATGTTTTTGTATGAGTCTGCGGATTCCTGTTGTTACTGAGTTCAACTTTTATTCCATGATGGTCCCAGAAGATACAAAGAATAATTTCTATTCTTTTAAATTTGCTGAGATTAGTCTTGTGATCTAAGATGTTATTGATTTTGGAATATGTTCCATGGGCTGATGAGAAAATTGTGTATTCAGTTTGTTAGAATGAAATATTCTGTAGATATCTGTTAAATCCAAATGTTGGATGGTTAATTTTAAATCTAAAATTTCATTGCTTAGCTTCTTATTAGAGGATCTATCCAACACTGTCAAAGGAGTGCTGAAATCTCTGACTACGATGGTGCTGCAAGAAATCAAGTTGCTCATGCTTGTTAGAGTGTCTCTTATAAATAGAGGTGCATTCTGGTTGGGTCTATAAATATTAATAATTGAAATCCCATCATTTTGAGTATTACTCTTAACAAATATGAAGTGACCGTCCTTGTTCTTGCTTACTTTTTTTAGTTTAAAGCCTATTGTGTCTACACATAAAATTGCAACACCTGCTTTTTTCTGCTTTCCATTTGCCCAGAATATAGATGACCATACCTTTACCCTGAGTCTGTATTTATCTTTTAAGGTAAGATGAGATTCTTGTACAGAGCAGATATCTGGCCTGAGTTTTTGTATCCAGTCAGCCAACCTGTGTCTCTTTAGAGGACATTTTAAGCCATTCACACTAATTGAGAATATTGATAAGCCTGGTAAAATTTGGGGTATCGAGTTTTTCAAAAGTCCATTGGACATTTTTAATCCTTTTGCCACTGTGTAAGGTGGAATTTGATCAAAAGTTTCTGAGTGAGTTTACTTTTGTGGTGGAGGATTGCACTGGTCATTATGGAGGATAGTTCTGAGAATTTCCTGGAAAGCTAGGTTTTCTATGGCAACATTCTTCAGCATGTGAATGTCATTGAAATACTTTTTCTCCATCATAAATGAAATTCAGTTTATCTGGATACAGGATCCTGGGTTGAAATTTGTTTTGTTTTAGGAGATTAAAAGTCAATGGCCACCCTCTTCTGGCCTGATAGTTTTCAGCAGAGAGATCTGCAGTCATTTTAATATTCTTCTCTTTGTAGGTTATGGTTTTCTTATGTCTGGCTGCTTCCAGAATTTTCTCTTTCATATTAACTTTAGTGAAATTAATTATGATGTGTGTGGGGGTGTCTTATTCGAGTTGAGTCATACTAGGGTTCTGAAACTGTCTGCTATATGAATTTCAGAGTCTCTTGGCATATCTGGAAGGTTCTCTTGCACAATTTTATGAAGAAGAGCCTGTGTGTTTTGTGAAGCAAGTTTGTCACCTTCAGGGATTTCTATAAGGCAAGTATTAGTTTTCTTTGAATTATCCCAGAGCTCTCTGAGAGAATGATCTGTTTTTGCTAGCCATTTCTTTTCCTGTTTGAGTGCTTGGGTGCATTCAGAAGCTTTATCTTCAATTTTAGAGATCCTTTTTTCTGACTACTCCATTCTGTTAGTGAGGGATTCTACTGTATTTTTAGGCCTTTGAGGGCAGCAAACACTTGCCTCAATGTGCCAAAATCTTTGGTCACTTTATCTTTAAAATCGTTGAATTCTTGATACATCTTTTGAATTATTTGAAATTCTTATTCCCTCCTTTCCTGCATTCTATTGATCTTATTTGCTATCCAAACTCTGAACTCCATTTCTGACATCTCAACCATCTGTTTATGGATGGGGTCTTCAGTTGCATCTGCCATGTCCTTCCTTGGGGGGGGGGTTGATCTACTCTGGTTATTCATGTCACTGGAGTTTCTCCACTGATTCCATCCCATGCTTAATTTACACTATTTGGCTTTTCTCCTAGAGCTTTGCCAAAGACCCATACAGTATCATGGCTTGAGACACTGGGGGCTTCCTTGGTTTGGTGGGGCTAGGTTGCTCTGTCTTGTTTACAGCTTGTCTCTGTTCTACCCTAGTAAATCAGTTATTCTGGGTTGAAGTCTCAGCTGTGGCGAAATATCAGCAATTAAGCTCCCCCCACAGACAACAATGGGAAAATGAAAATCACACCTTCCCACAACCATACACCCAGGGTAGTACTTTGGTTAGTCCGCAGGTGATTGGCCCAGTTGAAGGGGTCCAAATCAATTGTCCCAGTCAGTACTGGTCTCAGGTGGGGGATTTCAAAAGGTCTCTGGCAACTAGATAGCAGGGGTCTTCTGGAAGCTCAGGTATGAATGGTTCTGGTGCTCTGTGAGGTCAGAAGGACCAACCCAGCAAATAAATTAATCTGGGAAGGTTGGTGCCTTCTTCCCCACCTTGTACCTCTGTCACATCCAATAACTAGTAATCCAAGTGGGGCTGGGGCTTTAACCTAGTTAACCCCAATGAGCAGATGCCCCAGGGGTTTATGCCTGCCTGAGTCAGAGAGAGATCTATGTCTCGTTAGCCTGGTCTCTGTTCTCAGCCACTATCCACCAAGGGGAGGTGAGGCCTGACCACCTTGGATGCTTAATGGAGGCAAGGAGATTCACTCAGTTCCAGGGCCACCCCTGATTGATGTTGGTGGCAGAACATCACAACTTCACAGAGTTTGTTTCTGTCCTGGTTATCTGACACTGCTTGAGGTGACAGAAAGCACAACTCAGTTCCGGGCAGTGACAAGCAGTTGGAGCTCACTCTGAGCAGTGTGGTACTGCCTCTGCCTGCCTACCTTTGTCTCAGCTATGATTGCCCAGGGGCCACGTGTATCAACTCCTCCATGGAAGTCTGCCAGCACTGCATGCATGTATTCTAGTTCTGGCACTCCTTTACTAATGTCCCAGATACGTCAGCCAGTAGCTGCCACCAGAGAAGGTGTCTGGCTTCCTCTGGTTTCCCAGAGAGACCAGGTGTGTCTGTCCAGGATAGCCATCCCAATGGACGTGAGCTTTATTTTTCCTACAGCTGCTGTTGTTCTATGCCTGAGGGCATCACCACCGCTCCCATATGGTTCCCTCTTAGCTGACCATCCTCTCCTTACTCCCGTGCCACATAATCAGCACAGCCGAGCAAGGGACCTTTCCCTGTCCACACCTCTCAAGAAAATGCCCAAGAATATGGACTCCAGGGGGTACAGGCTTCCAGACCTCAGGGTGAGAGTTGAGGGGAGTTGCCGGGAGTTCAGAGTTGAAGGTAGAGAATATATACAGTTTTATGCCTGGCAGGAGAGTGCCATGGCACCCTTGTACAGGTAGAAGGTCCAATTTTTAGAGGGTCTCTTCCATGGGATGGAATGGGAGAACGTTTGGACTCTGCTTGCTTATTTGTATGGAGTTTACTGTAAGCCCTTCTCATGGGGGAGGGGACTCCCACCTGTTTAGTGATGGATTCAGTACCTTTTGTTTGTATCTTTGATGTTGCAGCTCAGCTCAGGAAGGTTGATATGTGTTCTTCAATCTTCTTTCTTGACTCAGCTCCAAACCATCGGCTTACTTGCTAAACTTCTGTCTTTTAATTCTCCTTATGGATGGGAGCCTCTGTGGAAAGCTGGCTGCAGTCCACCATCTTACCTCTGCCTCAATATTTGTGTTTTATTATTCATGTGGACATGCAATTGCTGATATACTGGGTTCATATTGGTATTGAGTACACTGGATATATATTTTTTTCCATTCCTTAGATACTTCACTAAGAAGATGTGTTTCAGCTCCATCCAGGTAAACATAAAAGATGTAAAGTCTTCAACTTTCCTTCTGGCTATACAATACTCCATGGGATATGTATGCCACAGTTTGTTTATCCATTTAAGGAATGATGGGCATTTAGGTTGTTTCTATGACTTGGTAATTATGAGTTGAGCTGCAACAAACATTCTGGTGCAAATGTCTTTCTGGTAAAATGCTTTTTTTTCTTACTAGATACCTAGTAATGGACTGTGGGATAAAATAGAAGTTTGACTTTTACTTAAGAATTCTCCATACTTCTTTCCAAAAAGGCTGTGTTACTTTACAGTACTACCAGAAGTGGAAAACTCTACACATCAATGCTAGCATCTGCAGTTTTGGGAGTTTGTGATGTGGGCTAGTCTTACTGGAGTTAAGATGATATCTCTGAGTGGTTTTGATATGCATTTCTTTGATGATTAAAGATGATGAGATTTTTTTTCCTTTGTTTATTGGCTATTCATCTGTCATCTTCAGACAAGTTTCTATTCAAGTCTCTTTCTCACTTATAAATGGAATTATTTGCTCTCTTCTTGTTGATTAATTTGACTTTTATGTAAATTCTAGTTATCTGAACTTTGCTAGATTGGTGACATGAAAAAATCTTCTCCTATTCCAAAGGCTGTCTGTTTGTTTACTTTGATTGTAGTACTCTTAGCTGTGCAGAAGCTTTTCAGCTTTATCAAATCCCAGTTATTTATTTATTTTTGGTGTTTCTACAATTGCCAAGGGGTCTCTTCCTCACAAAATCTTTTCCCAGGCCAATATCTTTAAGCATTTTCTCTATACTATCTTCTAGAGTTTTTATTGTTTTGTGTCTTAAATTTAAATCTTTTTTCCAACAAGAATAAATTTTTGTTAGTGGTGACAGTTGTGGATCCAGTTTCAGTCTTCTACATGTGACTAACCAGTTCTCCCACACCATTTATTAAATAAGGACTTTTTTCCCCAGTGCATGCTTTTGTTTGATTTGTTGAGGATCAAATGGCAATATGTAGCTAGGTTCATGTCTAGATTCTCTATTCTATTCCATAGGTCTATATCTCTATGTTTGTTCCAGTACCATGTTGTTACAGAATAGTACAGATTTGTAGTATCTCCTGAAGTCTGGTAATGCAATGCCTCCAGATTTGTTTCTATTTCTAAGAATTGTATTTGCTATTTGGGTGTTTTTTTCTGGTTCCAATATAAAGTGAAGTACTATTTTTTCAAGTTCTTCAAAGTATGACATTGTTGCTTTCATGACATAACAAAAAAATTAATACAGTGTATTAAGAGAAATAAAAGAACCAAGAGACAGAGTCAACAGTGCTAAATTGGATGTAGATTAATGAGTGGGAGCAATAAAGAGAAGTGAAAGTCAACTGATTTTGTTTTATTAAGTTGTTTCAGATGCTGTATAATGGTGTGTAGCAGTAACAACCTGGTCTTTAAACCATATCATAGCAACTTTTACTTCAATGTCATTGTCCTTGTAGTGTCTTCTACATGGAGAGTGTACTTGTGTGTCTCCACGCTGCTCCACAAAATTTTGCCTGATACTCTAACTTAAAAGTATTTCTCTGCCTTCTGAAATGTTTCAATAATGACAAATCATGGCATTTTAGTGCTTCACTAGTTATTGCCTGATAGTGTTGGTAATCTTAGAAACTTCTGCCAAAATATTTCTTATCATAAATTTATCATCAGAATTTTAAAAGACAGCTCTCTGTTAGACAAAATTACAATTACTTTAGAGTTCAAGTTCTTTTCACTCTCCTACACTGTTTCTGAAAGACCTGGATTTGTCTCCAGTTATTACTTAACTGATCTTTGGTAAATAACTCAATCTTTTTATGCTTACCTCCTCATTTATAAAATGTGAACAATGATGCTTACAACATAGGGTGCTGTGAGTATATAATGGGGCAACTTAAAGTAAAACATGCATACAATAAGTACTTAATAAATTTTAATTCTCTATTCTCCTTCCTTTAAATATGATATAAGTATTTTTATAGTATTTTTTAAATTTTCTCTATACATATTCATGTGTTTATTTGGTTTTCACTTTTTGCCTTCACAAAATTAAAGAGGTTTAAAATTTAATAATAGTAACAATGTTTAAGATACGGACTAGAAACAAAAACTTTGTAAGGAACAAACGAGTGTAAATACGTTTAGCAAAGAAATCAGATAATTGCTGCAACAAAATATTGAGCAATAATAATAATAATGCAAAAAAATTAACATTCACATCGTCTGATAAAAGTATATCTACCATAGAATGCATTGACTCTGAGGTTCAGTATGGAGTTATTGGTTAACTTCTTTTTCTTCCAAAGTCTCAAGAAATAGGCAACTAATATTTCTAAATAAAAATAGAAGATAATTTCAAAAATAGACCTTGCCAAATCTTATAGACAATATAAGAAGAAAAAGTACTTCAAAATCATTCTACTTCATTTGCATGTACCTGATATTAAAATTGGAAAAATATATTATTTTATGCTGTAAAATATATTATTTTAAAGAGAAATTACAAACATATTCCACTTATGAGTGCACCTACAATATCGTAAACAATACATTAACAAGTTTAATTAAAAATTCTAGCTCAAATAACGTACATTGGTCAAAATTAAGTCCAATTTATATGAGAATTAGTCACTGTTTTCTTGTGTTATTTTTTCTTTTCCTTTCCCTCATCCCTTCCCAGCTTCTCTCTCTGTCTGCTCTCCTTTTTCCCCAGCCCCCACTGTGTCATTAATTGTCTTCATATCAAAGTTGAATGCATAGGATTCATACTTCTCCATTCCTGTGATGCTTCACTAAGAATAATGTGTTCTACCTCTATCCAAGTTAATACAAATGCTACAAAATCTCTATTTTTTTAAATTGGCTGTACAGTATTCCATGGTATGCATATACCAACGGCTTGCCAATCCACTCTGGGGATGAGGGGCATTTAGGCTGTTTCCACATTTTAGCAATTGTAAATAGAGTTGCGATAAACAGTCTAGTACAAGTGTCTTTTTGATAAAAGGTTTTTTTTTTTCCTTCTGGATAGATGTCCAGTAATGGAATTGCAGGATCAAACAGGAGGTCTAGGCTGAGTTATTTGAGGTTTCTCCATACTTCCTTTCAAAATGGTTGTATTAGTTTCCAGTCCCACCAGCAGTGTAAAAGTGTTCCTTTTTCTCCACATCCACGCCAGCATCTGCAGTTTTGAGATTTTTGTGATATGGGCCATTCTCACTGGGGTTAGATCATATCTCAGGATGGTTTTAATTTGCATTTCTCTAATAAGTAAAGATGATGAGCATTTTTCTGTTTTTTGTCATCATCATCGTTCTGGTCAGTGATTCTCAGTTTAGGAAACTTTGCTTTCCATTGGCGGAAAGTGTATTTTTGGCTACTTGCACATTGTAGATGCTTGATAACCATTTCTCTTTTTTGCAGTTTTTGGCCAAGGCTGGGTTTGAACCTGCTACCTCTGGCATATGGGGCCAGCACCCTACTCCCTCAAGCCACAGGCACCGCCAATGATGAGCATTTTTCATGTTTGCTAGCCATTCGTCTGTTTTCTTTAGAGAAGATTCTGTTCATCTCTCTTGCCCATTGATGTGTGGGATTGTTGGCTTTTCTCAAGTGGATTAATTTAAGTTCTCTACTGATCCTAGTTATTAAGCTTTTGTCTGATTAAAAATATGCAAATATCCTTTCCCATTGTGTTGGTTGTCTATTTGCTTTGGCTGTTGTCTCCTTAGCCGTACAGAAGCCTTTCAGTTTAATTAAATCCCATTTCTTTATTTTTGTTTTTGTTGCAGTTGCCATGGCAGTCTTCTTCATAAAGTCTTTCCCCAGACTGATGTCTTCCAATGTTTTTCCTATGCTTTCTTTGAGGATGTTTATGATTTCATGCCTTAAATTTAAGTCCTTTATCCATCTTGAATCAATTTTTGTGAGTGCAGAAAGGTGCAGGTCCTGTTCCAGTCTTTTCCATGTGGATATCCAGTTCTCCCAGCACCATTCATTGAATAAGAAGTCTTTCCCCCAGTGTACTTGATTGGTTTATGGAAGATTAATTACGTGGTTGTAAGTTGTTGCTTTCATTTCCTGGTTCTCTATTCAATTCCAAAGGCATATATCTCTATTTTTGTGCCAGTACCATGCTGTCTTGACCACTATGGCTTTGTAGTACAGCATAAAATCTAGTATGGTGATTCCCCCAGCTTTGTTTTTATTCCTAAGAACTGCCTTAGGTATATGAGTTTTTTTCTGGTACAAAACACCAAATCATTTTTTCTAAGTCTTGATAGTAGGATGTTGGTATTTTAATAGGGATGGTGTTGAATCAGTAGATTGCTCTGGGAAGTGTAGACATCTTAACAATGTTGATTCTTCCTAGTCATGAGCATGGTATGTTCTTTCATTTGTTAACGTTTTCTGCTATTTCCTGTGTTCAGGTTTCATAATTTTCTTTATAGAGGTCCTTCACCTCTTTTTCAGGTATATTCCTAGGTATTTCATTTTCTTTGGTGCTATGATAAAGGGAGTTGTGCCCTTAATTACCCTCTCATCTTGGCTGTTGTTGTCATATACAAAGTCAACTGACTTGTGGACAATGATTTTATATCCTGAGACATTATTGTATTTTTTTTATGACTTCCAGGAGTCTTGTGGTTGAATCTTTGGGGTTCTCTAAGTATAAGATCATATTGTTAGCAAAGAGGGAGAGGTTGACCTCCTCTGCTCCCATTTCGATGCCCTTTATTTTCTCATCCTGCCTAATTGTATTGGCTAAAACTTCCAGCACTATGTTGAATAGTAATGGTAACAAGGACAACCTTGTCTGGGTCCAGTTCTAAGTGGAAAAGCTTTCAGCTTAACTCCATTCAGTAAAATATTATCTGTTGGTTTGTCATAGATAGCTTCAATCAGTTTAAGAAATGTGCCACCTATGCCGAAACTCTTCTGTGTTCTAATTAGAAAGGGATGCTGGATTTTATCAAATGTTTTTTCTGCAACTATTGAGAGGATCACATAGTCTTTGGTTTTGCTTCTTTTGGTATTGTGAATAACATTTATGGATTGACGTATATTAAACCAGCCTTGCATCCCTGGGATGAAACCTACTTGATCATAAAGTATGACTTTTTGATGATAAGATGTAATCTATTGGCTAGGATTTTGTTGAGAATGTTTGCTTCCATCTATATTTATTAGTGAAATTGGTCTGAAATTCTCCTTTTTAGTTCAATCTTTTCCTGGTTTTTGCTTCATAGAATGTGTTGGGGGAAGATTCCTTCCTTTTACATTTTTTGGAATAATTTCTGCAATATGGGAATAAGCTCTTCTTTGAAGGTTTGATAGAATCCTGGTGAAGCCAGACCAGGAAATTTTATTGTTGGGAGATTTTTTATTGTTTCCTTGATCTCAGTGCTTGAAATATGTCTGTTCAGGAGATCTATTTCATCTGGGCTAAGTCTAGGGAGAGGGTATGATTCCAAATATTGATCCATATCCTTCACATTGTCAAATTTCTGGGCATAGAGTTTCCAGTAGTACTCAGAGATAATTTCTTGTATCTCTGTGGCATCAGTTGTTATTTCCCCTTTACCATTTCTGATTGAGTTTACTAGAGATTTTTACTTTACTATTTCTATTTAGCCTGGGCAAAGTTTATCTATTTTATTTATTTTTTCAAAAAACCAACTCCTTGTTTCATTAATTTTTGAAATGATTCTTTTGTTTTCAATTACATTCATCTCTGATTTAATTTTGGATATTTCTTTTCTTCTGATGGATTTAGACTTAGATTGTTCTTTTTTTTCCCACTTCCGTAAGATGGCTTATGGATGCACTCTCTTTTGGTTTTTCAAATGTAGGCTTCTAAAGTGAAAATTTTTCCTTTCTGGACTGCTTTTGCTGTATCCTACAGGTTTTGGTAGCTTGTGTATTCCTTGTTGTTATACTCAAGGAAGTTCATGATTTCCTTTTTTATTTCTTCCTGCACCCAACTTTCATTCACCATGAGGTTATTTAATTTCCATGCCTTTGTGTGAGGTTGAATGTTTTTGTTGGAGTTGAGTTCCACTTTTAGTGCCTTGTGGTCTGAGAAGATGCAAGGTAAAATTGAAATTATTTTGATTCTGTTGAGGTTTCTTTTGTGTCCTAGGATATGGTCAATCTTGGAGAAAATTCCATGGGATGATGAGAAAAACGTATATTCTTTATCTTTGGGATGGAGTGTTCTATATACATCTATCAAGCACAGTTGTTCTAGGGTCTCATTTAAATCACTCATATCTGTGTTTAATTTCTGTTTAGATGATCAGTCCAGCTCTGAGAGAGGGGTGTTAAAGTCCCCTGTTATCATGGTGTTATAGGATATCATATTGCCTAGACTAAGTAAGGTCTGTTTCAAGAATATGGGAGTATTTAAATTGGGTGTATAAATATTCAGAATTGAAATATATTCTTGTTGTATTTTCCTTTGACCAATATGAAGTGACTGTCATTGTCACTCACTGGGCCTCTCGAGCTATGCACCACACTCAGCCCTGCCTCACCTTGCTTCCTCCCCCCTCTCACATGCCCATCTGACTCCTGCTGCTGCCGCTGCCTCTGGAGTTCTGTAGTATGGCATTGAAGAGAATGGAGACCAAACCTGTGATAACCTGTCTCAAAACCGTCATCATCATCACTCCTTTATCTTCTGAGATTAAAAGAGCACTGGACCAGGCTTCTGCAGCAAGATGGCAGCCAAGCAATAGCTTCTGTGCACCCAGACACTGTAAGATTGGTGAGTGAAGACTCCAGACATCTCTGTCTGGTGGGATCAGCCTAGACACTTCCCTTTTCTGACACAGGGAGTCAGTGTGAAACTTCTGGACCCCATGAGGAGGACAAAAGTGGTGGAAAAGTGGCGAGTGAACTCATTAAAACTTTAGGCCAGAGGAACAGTAACTTAAAGAGCAAGAGACTGTGAAAGAAAAATTAAAGCAAGGAAACAGATACAAGAAAACATTAATGAAGAAGAATCATGAGGAGGACAAAAGAGGTGGAAAATTAGCAAGTGGACTCATTAAAACTTTAGGCCAGAAGAACAGTAACTTAAAGAGCAAGAGAAAGTGAAAGAAACATTAGGGCAAGGAAATATATACAAGAAAACATTCATGAGGAAGAATCAGCATATAGCTGGGTGTTGTGGCAGGTGCTTATATTCCCAGCTACTTGGGAGGCTCAGGCAAGAGAATTTCCTAAGCCCAGGAGTTGGAGGTTGGTGTGAGCTGTGTGACACCATGGCACTCTACTGATGGTGATAAAGTGAGACTCTGTCTCAAAAAGAAGAAGAAGAAGAATTATCAGCATAAAAATATTGGCAACATGAAATACCAGTCCAGAGGAACCCCTTCAAGGAACTGTGAGGTAGCTACAGCAGAGGATTCCACTTATAAAGAAATGTTAGAAATGACAGAAGGGGAATTTAAAATACAGATGATGAAACCAATGAAGGAAATTGCTGAGAAAGTGGAGAACAATCAAAAAACAAGGAAGGAAATTGCTGAGAAAGTGGAAAATAACCAAAAGGAAACCCCAAAACAGAATCAAATAAGAGATGAACAATATGAAGAATATAGAAAGAATATAGCAGAGCTGAAGGAACTGAAACAGTTAATTAGGGAACTTAAAAGATGGAATAGAAAGTATTAGCAACAGAGTAGCCCATGCAGAAGAAGAATCTAAGAGGTAGCGGATAAAGCTCTTGAGATAACTCAGATAGTTAAAGAGACAGAAAAGAAGAGAGAGAAAGCAGAACGTTCACCGACAGAATTATGGGACATCATGGAGCATTCAAATATATGAGTTCTAGGTATCCCAGAAGGAGAAGAACAATGCCCCAGTGGAATGGAAGCCATTCTAGAGAATATGATAAATAAAAATTTCCCAAATATCACCAAAGATTCTGACATACTCCTTTCAGAGGGCTATCAGTCCCCTGGTCGCCTCAGCTCAAATAGAGCTTAAGACAAATTGTGATGAATCTATCTAAAGTCAAGACAAAAGAAAAGATTTTTACAAGCTGCCAGGAGTAAGGGCCAACTGACCTACAGGGGAAAATCCATCAGGGTGACCACAGACTTCTCTAATGAAACTTTTCAAGCCAGAAGACAATGGTCATCTACCTTTAATCTACTTAAACAGAACAATTTCCAGTCCAGAATTCTATATCCTGCTAAGCTGAGCTTTAAAATTGACAGAGAAATCAAATCTTTCACTGATATGCAAACATTGAGGACATTTGCCACAACAAGACTAGCTTTACAAGAAATACTTCAACCTCTTCTACATACTAACCATCACAATGGACTTTCAGCAAAGTAAACATCAAGAAATTAAAGGACAGAATATGAGTATTATAATCTAATAAGTTACTTTAAGTGGTTTTTGACAATTTTTGAGTCTCTCTTATAATTTTATCTTTCTCTAAATATTTTTGAGAGTTTTTAGCACTTTCATAAGTGTCTATTTTAGCCTCCTAACAATGTAACATTTTCATTTGTTGCACCATATCCTTAGGCAGACATTTTCAGTTCCAAAAGAATTAAGATACAGTTAAATTTTCACTTATCCTATTATAAAAGTATTAATTTCCTATCAAGTAAAATAAAATTTAAGGGGGAAGTGCCTGTGGCTCAAAGGGATAGGGCACTGGCCCCATATGCTGGAGGTGGTGGGTTCAAACACAGCCCTGGCCAAAAACTGCAAAAAAAAAAAAAAAAAAAAAAGAATTAAAAAAAATTAAATAAAACTTAAGCTGCTAATTTTATTATAATTTTATAAATATATCCAAGTGACATATTTCTTATTGTTATTATATTTAATTGACTCATATTGCAGATATTTGTGAGGTTCAGTGTGATATTTTGATTTATTTATATAATGTATAATATAAATCAAATCAGGTTAATAATCATATTAACTACCACATTTATCATTTCTTTGTGCTGGGAACATTCAAAATATGCTCTTCTAGCTATTAGAAAATATACAATAAATTATTAATTATAGTCACCCTATAGGGCTATAGAACACTAAAATTTCTCTTATTTAACTATAATTTTGTATTCATAAGCCAACATATCCAACGTAACCAACTCCTCCTGACCTGTCCTAGCTTTTAATAACCATTATTGTCTCCACTTTCCTGAGATCAACTTTTTTTATCTCCCAAATATGAGTGAGAGAATGTGATATTTATCTTTTGGTGCCTAGCTTATTTTATTTAATATAACATCCTTCAAGCTCTTCATTAATTCATGTTGTCAACAATGATGGGATTTCATTCTTTGTCATGGCTGAATGCTATTACACTTTGTGTATATGTGTAATATATACAGAGAATGCCAAACATATATACACATTTTAAGAAAGAATAAATTGCATTACAATTGTAATACTCACGTCATTTGTGACTTCTGCAATTGTAAGAGGTGCTCAAATGTGATTTGTATTCATTTTTTGTTATCAATACATTCTGATTTGTGATATTTTAATACAGTTTTGTCTTTCTTAAAATACATATACACTTTTTGCATTCTTGGGGTGTGTGTGTGTGTATTCACACACATTCTCTTTATCCATTCATCTGTTGTTGGACATTTAGGTTGATTTCATATCTTGGCTACTATGAGTGGTACTGCAATAAACACAGCAGTGCAGATACCTCTTCAACATAATAATTTCATTTCTTTGGCTGTATACCAAGTAGTAAGATTACTGGATTTTACAGCAGTGGTATTTTTAGTTTTCAGAGGAACCTCCAGAGATTTTTCTATATTGGAGGTACTAATTTACATTACTACCACCACTATGTAAGAGTTTCCCTTTCTCCACATCCTTGCTGGCATTTGTTAATTTTTTGTCTTTTTGATAATAGCTATTCTAACTGAGGTAAGATGATACCTCATGTGGTTTTCATTTTCATTTCTCTGGTGATTACTGATGTTGAATACTTTTCATATACCTATTGGTCATTTATATGTCTTCTTTTGAGAGATGTCTATCCAAGTCACTTGTCCATTTTTAAATTAGACTACTTATGTGTTTACCATTAAGTAGTTTCAGTTTGTTATATATTAATCCTTCATAGGATAAATAAATTATATTTTCTCCCTTTCTGTAAGTTTTCTCTTTGCAATTTTGATTGTTTCCTTTGCTATGCATAAACTCTTTAGTTTAATATAAAGCCATGTTTTAAATTTCATATTAATGTGAGGGAACAAATGATTAGGTTACATTATTTGAGTTTCTCTGGTAAAGTTCAAGTTGTAGTTGAGCCCTTCATCCAAGGGGTGGTGTGCTGTATACCCTTACATTGTACACATTCAGTGATAGCTTGCCAGTTTCCTCCTTCATCTTCTTTTCTCTCTCTCCTCCTCTTTTCCTCCTCCCTTTCACTTGAATATACTTGTGTTTTTTTTTTTTTTCTAGTGTGAGTGTGTGGTTGTTTTTCTATTGGTTTCATATAGTATTGAGTACATTAGATACTTGCTTTTCCATTCTTGTGATACTTTACTAAGAAGATTATGCTTCATCTCCATCCAGGTAAATAAAAAAATGTAAAACCTCCACATTTTTAGTGGTTGAATGGTATTCCAGGGTATACATACACGACAGTTTATTAATCCAATCATGTGTTGATGGGAACTTGGGGTACTTCCACATCTTGATGATTGTAAACTGAACTTCAATAAACAATCCAAAGCAAATGTCCTTGTGATAAAATTTCTAGGTAAATACATAGTAATGGGACTGGGGGATCAAACAGAAAGTCTACTTTTAGCTCTTTGTGGATTCTCCATACTTCTTTCCATACAAGCTGTGTTAGTTTGCAATCCCATCAGCAGTGTAGAAGTGTTTCCTTCTTTCCATATTCATGCCAATATTTTCAGCTCTGGGATTTTGTGATGTGGGTTATTCTCACTGAGGTTACATGATATCTCAGGGTACTTCTGATTTGCATTTCTGTGATGATTAGAAACAATGAGCATTTTTTCTTATTTGTTGGTGATTCAACTGAGTTCTTCAGAGAAGGTTCTATTCATGTCTCTTGTCCATTTATAAATGGCATTGTTTTCACTTTCTTTGTTGATTGATTGATTTGAGCTCTACTGTGTTTCCCCTCAAATAAGACCTACCCCCAAAATAAGCCCTAGCAGGAATTCTATATATTTGTTAAATATAAGCTATACCCCGATAATAAGACCTAATGATGGGCATATGCAGATATGCTGCATAGCCACGCCATGCATTTCAGCATGGAGAGGAAGATAACCCCTGAAAATAAGACCTAGTGTGTCTTCTTGAGAAAAAATAAATGTAAGACAGTGTCTTAATTTCAGGGAAACGTAGGTACATAGATTCTGGAACAGTCCTTTGTAAAATTCATAGCATGCAAGTATCTTCTTCCATTATGAAGGTTGTCTGTTTGGTTTAGTTATTGTACCTTTAGCTCTGCAAGAGCTTTTTGGCTTGATCATGTCCCATTTATTTATTTTGGTGTTGCTGCAATTGCCAAGAGAATTTTCTTCATGAAATGTTTTCCCAGACCAATTTTTTCAAGAGTTTCCTCCCCACACTTTCTTTTAGGATTGCTATTGTTATGTGTTTTAAATTTAAATTTTTATCCAGTGAGAATCAATTTTTGTCATTGGTGAGAGGTGTGGGTCCAGTTTTAGTCTTCTATATATGACTACCAGTTTTTTCTAGAACCATTCATTAAATAGAGATTTTTTTCCCAACATATGCTTTTGTTTGGTTTATCAAAGATCAAATGGTGATACATGGCCATATCCATTTCTAAATCCTCTGTTCTATTTTATACATCTATATCTCTATTTTTTGTATCAGTACCATGTTATTTTGATCACTGTAGACTTATAATATAACTTGACATCTGGCAATGTGATACTTCCAAATTTGTTTTTATTTCTTAGAATTCCATTAACTATTTGGGTTTTTATCTGGTACCAAATAAACCAAAGTACTATTTTATCAAGTTCTCCAAAGTACAGGATTGGTAATTTGATAGGAATCTGTAGATCACTTTGGGTAGTATGGACATTTTAACAATGTTGATTTTCCTACCCATGAGCATGGTATGTTCTAAGCATTATTCAGAAGATCAGTGAAACAAAAAGTTGGTTCATTGAAAAGGTTAATAAAATAGGTAAACCCTTGGTCAGACTAACTAGAAATAGAAGATTAAGATTCAAATAAGCTCAATCAGAAACAACAACAACAAAAAAAGGAAATGACAACAGATACCACAGGGCAGTGCCTGTCGCTAAAAGGAGTAGGGTGCATATGCTGGAGGTGGATGGTTCAAACCCATTCCCAGCCAAAAACTGAAACAAACAAACAAACAAACAAAAAACAGATACCACCGAGATACAAAAGATCATCTACAATTGCTACTAAAAACTCTATACCCAGAAATTTGAGAATGTAGTGGAAATGGACCATTACCTGGAATCATACCACCTCCCTAAACTCAGCCAGAAGAATTAGAACTTTTGAATAGTTCAACACCAAGCACCAAAATGTCAACAACAATTAAGAATGTTCCTAAAAAGAGAAGTCGTGGACTGGATGGTTTTCTACCAGAATTGTACTAAACCTTCAAAGAAGAGCTAGTACCTATATTATATAACCTATTCCAAAACATAGAGTAAGAAGGAATCCTCTTCAACATGTTCTATTAAGCATATCACCTGGATACCAAAACCAGAAAAAGACCCAACGAAAAGGGAAAACTACAGACCAATAACATTAATGACTATCAATCAAAAATATTCAATAAAATTATTGCATACAGCTGCACATTAAAATAATTATACATCATAATCAGGTGGGCTTTCTCCTACGTATGGAAGGTTGGGTTAACATATGTATATCCATAAATGTAATTCACAACAGAAATGGATGCAAAAAAAAAGACGACATGATCCTCTCAGTAGATGCAGAAAAGCAATACAACTAAATCCAGCATCCTTTTCTGAGAACGTTTAAGAAAATAGGCATACATAGATGAGACATTTCTTAAAGCAAGAGAGGCCAACTATGACAAACCCACAGCCAATATCACATTGAATTTTTTTTTTAATAAATCATAGCTGTGTACATTAATGCAATCACAGGGTACAGTGTGGTGTTTTCATATACGATTTGAAATACTCTCATCAAACTGGTTAACCTAACATTCATGTCATTTTTTTTAGTTATTAAGACATTCATATTCTGCTTTCAGAAAGATTCACTTGTACCCTTGTAAGATAAACCATAGAGGTGACCCCACCAATCACCCTCCCTCCACCCATCCACCACCCTTCCCTCACCAGTTCCTCCCCCTCCCCATATTCTAAGGTTATAATTAGGTTATATCTTTCCTATGAAAGCTATAAATTACTTTCAAAATAGGGCTGTGTACATTGGATACTTTTTATTTTATTCTTGAGATACTTTACTAAGAAGAACAATTTCCAGCTCCATCCATGTAAACATGAAGGAGGTAAAGTCTCCATCTTTCTTTAGGGCTGCATTGTATTCCATGGTGTACATATACCACAGTTTATTGATCCATTTGTGGATAGATTGGCACTTGGGCTTCTTCCATGACCTAGCAATTATGAACTGGGCTGTAATAAACATTCTGATACAAATATCTTTGTGGTAATGTGACTTTTGTTTTTCTAGATATATACCTAATAAAAGAATTGTAGGATCAAATGGCAGGTCTATTTTTAGTTCTCTGAGTGTTCTCCAGATGTCTTTCCAAAAGGAATGAATTAGTCTGCATTCCCACCAGCATTGTAGAAGTGTTCCCTTTTCTCCACATTCATGCCAGCATCTCTGGTTTTGGAATTTTGTGATATGAGCTATTCTTACTGGAGTTAGGTGATATCTCAAAGTAGTTTTGATTTGCATTTCTCTATTGATTAAGGATGGTGAGCATTTTTTCATATATCTGTAGGTCATGCACCTATCTTCCTTAGAGAAGTTTCTTTTCAAGTTCCTTGTCCACCCTGAGATGGGATCACTTGTTTTTTTTCTTGCCAATACTTTTGAGTTCTCTATGGATTCTGGTTATTAATCCTTTGTCGGACACATAAACTGCAAAGATCTTTTCCCATTATGAAGGCTGTCTACTTACTTTACTTACTGTGTTCTTGGCTGTGCAGAAGCTCTTTACTTTGATCAGGTCCCAATAGTGTATTTTTGATGTTGCTTCAATTGCCCGAGGGTCCTCCTCATGAATTTTTCACCCTGGTCTATTTCTTCAAGTATTTTCCCTACACTTTCTTTTAGTATTTTTATAGTTTCATGTCTTAGGTTTAAATATTTAATTCAATGAGAGTCTATCTTAGTTAATGGTGAAAGGTGTGGGTCTAGTTTCAGTCTTCTACAAGTTGCCAAACAGTTATCCCAGCACCATTTATTAAATAAGGATTCCTTTCCCCACTCAATATTTTTAATTGGCTTGTCAAAGATCAAGTAATGTTAGGTAGCTGGATTCATCTCTTGGATCTTTATTCTGTTCCATACATTTACCTCTCTATTTTTGTGCCAGTACCATGCTGTTTTGATGACTATGGATTTATAGTATAATCTGAGGTCTGGTAGCATGATTCCTCCTGCTTTGCTTTTATTTCTGAGTAATTTCTTGGCTATTCGAGTTTTTTTCTGATTCCATATAAAATGATGTATTATTTTTTCAAGATCTTTAATATATGACAGTAGGACTTTAATAGGGATTGCATTAAAATTATATATTGCTTAGGGTAGTATGGACATTTCATCAATGTTGATTTTTCCCAGTCATGAGCATGGTATGTTTTTCCATTTGATAACGTTGTCAGCTATTTCTTTTCTTAGCATTTCATAGTTCTCTTTATAGAGGTATTTCGTGTCCTTTGTTCAGTAAACTCCCAAATATTTCGTCTTCTTTGGCACTACTGTAAATGGAATAGAGTCCTTGACATTTTTTTGAGCTTGGCTTGTATATATAAAGGCTACCGATTTATGAGTGTTGATTTTGTAACCTGAGATGCTGCTGTATTCCTTGATCACTTCTAAGAGTTTAGTAGTATAATCCCTGGTATCTTCCAGATATACAATCTTATCATCTGCTAAGAGTGAAAGTTTAATCTCTTCTGACCCTATATGGATAAACTTGATCTCTTTTTCTTCCCTAATTGCGATGGCTAAAACTTCCATTACAATGTTATGGAGCAGTGGAGACAATGGGTAACTTTGCCTCATTCCTGATCTGAGTGGAAATGATTTCAATTTGACTCCATTCAATACAATATTGGCTGTGGGTTTACTGTAGATGGCCTCTATCAGTTTAAGAAATGTCTCTTTTATACCAGTTTTATTAAGTGTTCTAATCATGTTGGCCTTCTGGATATTATCAAATGCTTTTTCTGCATCAATTGAGAGAATCATATGGTCTTTGTTTTTTAATTTGTTTATGTGATAAATTATATTTATACATTTACATATATTGAACCATCCTTGAGATCCTGAGATAAAATCCACTTGGTTGTAGTGTATAATTTGTTTGATATGTTGCTGGATTATATTTGTTATGTTTTTGTTGACTATTTACTCATCAATATTCATTAGTGATATTGGTGTATATATTTTTTTTCTTATTTAGTCTTTTCCTGGTTTGGGTATCAAGGTGATGTTTGCTTCATAGAATGTGTTGGGTAGTATTCTGTCTTTTTCTATGTTTTGTAAAAGGTTGTGTAATATAGGTACTAGCTCCTCTTTCATGGTTTGGTAGAATTCTGGAGTGAAGACGTCTGGTCCTGGGCTTTTCTTTTTAGAGAGATTTTGTATAGTTGATGCTATTTCAGAGCTTGATATAGGTTTATTCAAAATTTCCACTGCATTCTGGCTAAGTCTTGGGAGATGACATGCTTCCGAGTATTGGTCAATTTCCATCAGATTGTCATATTTCTGGGAATAAAGTTTCTTGCAATATTCATTAAGGATTTTTTTAAATTCTAAAGGGTCTGTTGTTATTTCATCTTTACCATTTATAATGGATGAGATTTTACTCTTTTTTTCTTGGTTAGGTTGGCCAAAGGTTTATCTCTTTTATTGACTTTTTCAAAGAACCAATTTTTTGATTTGTTGATCTGTTCTATAATCCTTTTGTTTTCAATTTCACTTAATTCTGCTCTAATTTTGGTTATTTCTTTTCTTCTGTTGGACTTAGGATTGGAATGATCTTCCTTTTCCAGCTGCTTGAGATGTCCCATTAAGTTGTTAAATTCCTCTCATTTCATTCTCTTGAGGAAGGCTTGCAGTGCTATAAATTTTCTTCTTAGCACTGCCTTTGTGGTATCCCAGAGTTTCTCATAACTTGTGTCTTCATTGTTGTTGTGTCATAAAAATTTGGTAATTTCCTTCTTGATGTGGTCTCTGACACATCTATCATTCAGCATAAGGTTATTTGGCTCCCATGTTTTTGTATGAGTCTGCAAATTCCTGTTTTTATTGAGTTCCACTTTTATTCCATGATGGTCGAAGAAGATGCATGGAATAATTTCTATTTTTTTAAATTTGCTGAGGTTAGACTTGTAACCTAAGATGTGATCAATTTAGGAATATATTCCATGGACTGATGGAAAAAATGTGTATTTAGTTTTGTTAGGATGAATTGTTCTGTAGATGTATCTGTTAAATCCAAAAGTTGAGTAGATTATTTAAAGCTAAATTTTCTTTACTAAGCTTTTTATTGGATGATCTATCCAACACTGCCAAAGGAGTGTTAAGATTTCTGACTATTATGGAGCTTGGAGAGTTCAAGTTGCTCATGCCTGTTAGAGTGTCTCCTATAAATTGAGGTACATTATGGTTGAGTGCATAAATATTGATAATTGAGATCTCATCATATTGAGTATTGCCCTTAACAAATATAAAGTGGCCATCTTTATCTTTGGTTACTTTTGTTGGTTTAAAACCTATTGTATCTTCAAATAAAATTGCAACACCTGCTTTTTTTCGGCTTTCCATTACCCTGGAATATAGATGACCATCCCTTCAACCTGAGTCTATATTTATCTTTTAAGGTAAGGTGAGATTCTTGTATACAACAGATGTCTGATCTGAGTTTCTGTATCCAATCAGCCCATCTGTGCCTCTTTAGGGGACAATTTAAGCCATTCACATTGATTGAAATTATTGATAAGCCTGATAAAATGTTAGGTATCGAATTGTACAAAAGTCCAGTGGACGTTTTTAATCCTTTCGCCAGTGTAGAAGTTGGAGTTTGATCAATAGTTTCTGAGTTAGTTTACTTTTGTGGTGGAGGATTACAGTGGCCATTATGGAGAATAGGTCTGAGAATATCCTGGAGAGCTGGTTTAGTTATGGCAAATTTCTTCAACGCATGGATGTCATTGAAGTATTTAATTTCTCCATCATAAATGAAACTCAGTTTAGCTGGATACAGGATCCTGGGCTGAAAGTTATTTTGTTTTAAGAGATTACATGTTGATGACTACCCTCTTCTTGCCTGAAAGGATTTGGCAGAGAAATCTGCAATTATTCTAATATTCTTCCCCTTGTAAGTTATGGTCTTCTTACATCTAGCTGCTTTTAGGATTTTCTTTTTCATGTTAACTTTAGTGAAGTTAATTATGATGTGTCTGGGGAATGTCTTATTCAGATTGAGTCATGCTGGGGTTCTGAAGGTGTCTGCTATCTGAATTTCAGGATCTCTTGGCATATCTGGAAAGTTTTCTTTCATAATTTCATGAAGAAGAGTGCCTGCATTTTGTGAAGCATCTTCATCACCTTCAGGGATTCCTATAAGGTGAATATTAGTTTTCTTCAAATTTTTCCAGAGCTCTCTGAGAGAATAATCCATCTTTGCTTTCTATTTCTGTACTTTTTTGGATGCTTGGGCCTGTTCAAAAGTTTTGTTTTCAGTGTCTTTGATCCTTTCTTCTGCCTGCTGCATTCTACTACCATGGGCTTCTAACGTGTTTTTCAGATCTTTGAGGACCATAATCTCTTGCCTCAATGTTTCAAAATCTTTGGTGGTTTTTTCTTTGAATTCGTTGAATTCTTGAGTAAACTTTTGGAATACTCCTTGAAGTTTTATTCTATATTTGCCTCTATTCTATTAATCTTATTTGCAATCCAAATTCTGAATTCGATTTATGACATCTTAGCCATCTGTTTATGAAGAGGATCTTCAGTCGATTTGCCACATCCTTTCTTGAGGGGGGTTTATCTACTCTGGTTTTTCATATTACCAGAGCTTTTCTGCTGATTCCACCCCATGATTATTTTACCCCTTTTGGTTTTTCCCCTTGACCTTTGTCAAGGACCTGTACAGTGTTATGGCCTGAGAGACTGGGGACCTGCTTGGTGTGGTGGAGCTAAGTGGCTCTGTCTTATTTTCAGCTGGTCTCTGTCTTACCCTAGTGAATCAGTTATTCTTGGTTTAAGTCTCAGCTGTGGAGAAATACCAGCAATTAAGTCACCCCCAAGCCCCACAAACAACAATTGAGCATGGAAAATCAAACTTTCCCTCAACCATACACTCGGGTGCCACTTTAGATAGTCTTTGGGTGATTTGCATGGTTCAAGGGGTCCCAATCAGTTGTCCCAGTCAGCATGAGTCTCAGGTGGGAGAGTCCAAAATGTACGTCTCCAGCAACTATATAGGAGGGGTCTGCCGGCATTTCAGATATGACTCACTCCAGGGCTCTGTAATAGCAAAAGCACACACCTAGCAAATAAATTAGTTTGGGTAGGTTGATGCCTCCTTCCCCACCTTGTACCTAGTAATCCCACAGGGCTGTGACCCAGTTCACTCCAGTGAGCAACTACTCTTACAGTTTACAACTGCCTGAGTCACCAGGGGATCTGAGTCTGGCAGGGGTACGTGTGGTGTTTAACATAGGCAGGGGCAATTCACTCAGTTCCAGCCCCACACCTGGTTGAAGTTGCTGACAGAACAGGATAGAGCAAGGCTAAATTCCTCTGCAGGTCAGACACTGCTAGAGTTGATACAAAACTCAGCCCTGGCCAGCAAGCAAATAGGGTTTACACTCAGGTGTCAATTCCAGCCTCTGCCTGCCCACTTTCTTTGTCTTAGCTATATTCCCCTGAGGGCTAGGTGCTATTATGAACAGATAAGCGGTTTACTCACAGCCCCTCCCTGTAAGTCTGTGAGCTGTGTGTATTCTAGTCCCCATGCTCCGCCCAGGTCGGTACCACTGGTTGCCCAGAGAGATAGGGCATGTCTCTCGAATGGCCTCAGGGATTTGAACCTGTTCTGCTGCTACTGCTGCTGGTCTGCAGGTCAGGACACTACAATGCCTGTATGACTCCCTCTCTGCTGACCGTCCTCTCTTCACTCCGGTGCCACAGAGTCAGCACAGACCAGTACACCTCTTTCCCCCTCCACTCCTCTCAAGAAAGTGCCCAAGAATCTGGACTCCATGGATGACTAACCTCCAGACCTTGAGGGTGGGGGGATTCGTGGGAGTTCAGAGTTGAAGGTAGAGAATATATACAGTTTTATACAGTTTTACAGTTTTATGCCTGGCAGGAGAGTACCGTGGCACCCTAGTAGGGGTACGAGGTCCAGTTTTTAGGGGGAGTGTCTCTCCTGTGGGATAGAGTGGGAGGATGTTTGAACTCTGCTCTCTTGTTTATGTGGAGTAAACTGCGAACTCTTCTTGAGGGGGAGGGGCTCATGTCCGCTTGGTGGTGGATTTTGTACCTTTTGATTGTCTTTTGGGGTCACAGCTTGGCTCAGCAAGGATGACGTGCATTCTTCAGTCATCTCTCTTGGCTCAGCTCCAAAGAATTGGCTTAGTTGCTAAACTTTTGTCCTTTACATCTCCTTCTGTATGGGAGCCCCTGTAAAAAGCTGGCTGCAGTCTACCATCTTGCCTTCTCCCCTATCACACTGAATTGAGCAAAACACAAATCATTTCCACTTAGAACTGGAACCAGACATGCATGTCCACATTCCTATTGCTATATAACATTGTGCTGGAAGGTCTAGCCAATGAAATGAAGCAGAAGGATATCAAGGTTATTCAAACATTGACAAAGGAGGTCAAACTCCTGCTCTTTGTGGATGATATGATCCTGTAGTAGGAAAACCCCAGGATCTCAACCACAAGGCTCCTGGAAGTAATCAAAGAACACAGTGACATCTGAGGATATAAAATCAATGTCCACAAATCAGTAGCATTCATTTATGCCAATAACTGTCAAGCTAAGGATCAAATCAAAGATATAATGTCATTTGTCTATTTCTGCTTTTGTTGCTTGTGCTTTTGAGGTCTTATCCATAAAATCTTTGTCCAAAGCAATATCCTGAATTGTTTCTTTTGTTTTCTTCTAGTAGTACCATAGTTTTGGGTATTACATTTAAATATTTTGTCCATTTAGTGAGTTGTAGGTGTCTAGTTTCATTCTTTTGCATATAGATATTCAGCCTTTTCATCACCGTTTATTGAAAAGACTGTCTTTTTTTCAGTGGATGTTTTTGATCTTTATATTGAATATCAATTGGATATAAATATGTGGATTTATTTCTGAGTTGTCTATTTTGTTCCATGTGGCTATTTGTCTGTTTGTACATCAGTACCATATTTTGGTTGCTATAGCTTTGTGGTGTATATTGAAGGTAGGTAGATGATCCTCCAGCTTTGTTCTTTTTGCTCAGAATTGCTTTTCTATTTAGTATTCTTTTATTCCATATGAATTTTAAAACTGTTTTCTCTATTTCTGTGGAGGGAAAATGACCATACTACCAGAAACAATCTATAGATTCAAAGCAGTCTGTATCAAAGTACCAATGAAATTCTTCACAGAAATAAATTTATTTTTTCATGTATTTCAGGTACACAATTTAATTATTTTGTTAAAAACCTTTGTAATTTGTAAACGTTTTTTAATTGACTATTTCTTAGAGAGAGACTTGTGCAGTTACTTAGTTAGCATTTTTAATGTCTTCCAAAGCTACATTTAGATGTAGAGTCTACCTTAACTAGGCCACAGGTTATTGTTTTTCCTCTTTTTTTTTTTTTTTTTTTTTACTATAAATCCCAATAAGTTTGAACCTGAGTAATTTGGGTAACAGCATCTTTAAAAATGATTTTTGTCTAAGAAGAGCTATTTAAGCCACAACATAGAGTTGCTATGTAGTCACTTTACTTTCTCAGTCAGTGACAAATTGGCATGATAAAATGGTATTGACTGCTTTTTTATGTCTGTTTAAGCTAGAATTCTCTGAGAAGTTTTTTGCTGATTAAACATTTCCATATACTATTCTTATTATTTATTATATGCTAAACAACATGCTAAATAATTCTTACATATTATTGCATTTTATTTACATGATAATTCTAATGAATAGCTATTAGCATCTTTATTTTGAAGATGTGGAAATATGTTCCCCAATTTTACAAATGAGAATACTAAGGATCAGAGATGTAAAGCACTTTCTCAACACTGCATAAGAAATAGTGAATCCTGATTATAAATCACTCCTGACCACTTTTACAAGAGTAGAGATCATGAACTGTATGCTTAATAAACATCAACCATTATTATCATTAAAATTTATTAACCCATAAATACCCTGTGTGATAGGCATTATTAACTCTCATCTAATTATTGAATAACTGAAGGCCTGAGAGTTTAAATGACACACTCAGGGTCACACAAATACTAAGTGGCAAAGGTGAGACTTAAATTAAGTACACTCTTGAATCTCTGTGCCTGAGTTCAAATACTGGTTGTTTCACTAGCTATTTGACCAAGGAAAAATTATTCAAACTTTCTGTGCCATAGTTTCCTCATCTATAAAAAGAGATTAATGATAACAACAATTTAATGAAATTATTGTGAAGATTAAATTAGTTATGATATGTAAGACACTTAGAATCAGAGTCTAGTCTATAAGTGCTGTGTAAAATTCATTTTTAGTGGTAGTAATAATGGTTACTAAATCAAACTGCCTCTGGGCCATGTATTATTTGTCCTATCCAGAGTATATTTTCTGGTTTTATTATCTTTCTCAAAGTCTTGTCTGTTTCCTTGCAAGTACTTCTTGCATCTGTGTCAAACCTATTTTTCAGACATACACCAAACCAATAAAAACTATTTTTAAAGATGTGGGACTGAGTTTCTTCACAATGTGCATTTATGATTAATGTGCTTTCCAATGTAAGGGTATATGAGAGCAGGAATTCACTATTTTGTGTGTGTGATAAGGTCAGAATTCCTACTGCTCTGGAGAAGCTCTTTAGTTTTGTTTCTCACAAGTGGTGTGAGAAATGATACCTTTATAAAAGCTAATGAAGTGAGTGGTCCACATCATTATTATCAGCAGTGAGACCAAAGGAAAAAGGCCAAGTTCTCCTGGCCAGGGCAAATATCAGCTGGATCCCTGGGGCAGAGTTTTAGAAATTTCAAATACTGGTTAGGGAGTTACAGTCATTTCTAAAATGCAAAAAGTGCTTTTCTGAAATTTAGACTTGCTAGCTTATAACTCTTGAAAGTGAAAAGACTATCTGTAAAGCAAATATCAACTTAAAATATAGTTATGTTTCTTATAACCAGTGACTTTCATGTGAATCCACCTAGATGACAACATGCAATAACTGCTTTTTAAAAAGGATAAGCTTGGGTGAATCATGTATTATGTAGATGTATGCCAAATATATAATTGTGACTAAAACTTATGTGTAGTCTGCTCATTTATTCATTCATGAAATATGTCTCAAGTGCCTACTACAAGGCTTAGAATTCCATGTGGGTTATTTGATATGGGGAATGAGTAATAATGTCAAGTCCAGAAAATGCCCCAACCTGTAATTCTAACCATTTTATCTCTGTTGTAATTCTGGGATTTCTTAGCTTCATATATATATGTTCTAATTTAGCTCTGGATACAGATAACAAAAACAGCAGGATCCCAAAATATCCATATCCCAGGATATTTTAGACTCAGCTTTGGTGGTACAATGCTTGAAATTAATTTACTTTGTTTAAGAGAAAATCATTATCTTCTCTGTGATCAATTAAATAGAGGCTAACTGAATAATAAATGTATCTTAGTCATTTTTGATATTTATCTTAAAAGTATATGTAGTCTGGGAAAATACAGGTTCCCAAAATTGTTATGAAAATTTGAAGACCATTCTTTGGTCAAAAATTTATGAGAAGCTATGCTGCTCTGCTAGGACTTTTAAACAAGTTCTTATGATCAAAAAAATTGATTATTTGGTTCCAAGAACAGATGCACAAAAAGGAGAAAGTAATTCAATCTCCACAGTAAGGTGATTCTACTTTTTTAATTACTCAAATGTAAATACTTCAGTACTGATTATAGTAATGGTTAATAAATATTCTATACAAGTTTTAAAATCTTCTTAAGCAATGATCAAAAAAGATATAGAGAAATGTTGCTTTTTGTTTTCTAAACACAAAGCCACTAAAAATTACATCAAAGTCTACACAATGTATTTAATGAAAATTTTGAACAGTCTATATATGTATATTTAGATCTTGTCCTAACATTATTGAAAAGGTATTTATGACTGGCAAAGGCAAAATGGCCAACTGAACCCCACTTTCCAGAGAGGCTTCCATCCAGAAGGAGAGTTAAAGGACAGAAGTTTAGAAAGTAATCTGATGACTTGGAGCTGAGCCAAGAGAGAAGGTTGAAGAATGCGCATCAACTCTGCTGAGGTGAGCTGTGATGCCAAGGATACAAATAATAGGTATAAAATTCATTGCCAAGTGGACAGGAACCCCTCCACCATGAGAACCTCTGGGATACTGCAAAGGCAGTCATAAGAGGAAAATTTATAGCACTGAAAGCCTTCCTCACGAGAACAGAAAGAGAGGAATTTAACAACTTAATGGGACATCTCAAGTAACTGGAAAAGGAAGAACATTCTAATTCCAAACCCAGCAGAAGAAAAGAAATAACAAAAATTAGAGCAGAATTAAATGAAATTGAAAATAAAAGGATTATGCAACAGACCAATGAATCAAAAAGTTGTTTTTTTGAAAAGTTCAATAAAATAGATAAATCTTTGGCTGACCTAACCAGGAAAAAAGAATAAAATCTCTAATTTCATAAATCAGAAATGGTAAAGACAAAATAACAATAGACCACTTAGAAATTCAAAAAATCCTTAATGAATATTCCAAGAAACTTTATCCTCAAAAATATAAAAATCTGAAGGAAATTGATCAGTACTTGGAAGCATGCCACCTTCCAAGGCTTAGCCAGAATCAAGTGTAAATGTTGAACAGGCCTATGTCAAGTTGTGATATAGTATGAACTATACAAAATCTCCGTAAAAAGAAAAGCCTGGGACCAGATGGCTTCCTGTCAGAATTCTGCCAAACCTTTAAAGAGGAACTACTACCTACATTACTCAACCTTTTCCAAAATATAGAAAAAGACGGAATACTACCCAACACATTCTATGAAGCAAACATCACTTTGATCCCCAAACCAAGAAAAGACCAACAAGAAAAGAAAATTATAGACCAATATCACTAATGAATACTGACGAGAAAATATTCAACAAGATCCTAACAGACAGAATCCAGCAACACATCAAACAAATTATACACCATGATCAAGTGGGTTTTATCCCAGGGTCTCAAGGATGGTTCAATATATGTAAATCTGTAAATATAATTCATCACATAAACAAATAAAAAAACAAAGACTATTTGATTCTCTCAACTGATGCAGAAAAAGCTTTTGATAATATCCAGCATCCCTTCATGATCAGAACACTTAAGAAAATTGGTATAGACGAGTCATTTCTTAAACTGATAGAGGCTATCTACAGCCAACCCACAGACAATATCGTACTGAATGGAGTTAAATTGAAATGATTTCCACTCACATTAGGAACCAGGCAAGGTTGTCCATTGTCTCCACTGCTCTTTAACATTGTAATGGAAGTCTTAGCCATCACAATTAGAGAAGAAAACGCAATCAAGGGTATATATATAGGATCAGAAGAGATCAAACTTTCACTCTTCGCAGATGATATGATTGTATATCTGGAAAACACCAGAGATTCTACTACTAAACTCTTAGAAGTGATCAAGGAATACAGCAGTGTCTTGGGTTACAAAATCAACAACTCGATTCTCTGGGGAGCCAAATTTGGTAGAACACCTGAGCCCCCGTGTTACAGACAAGGCTGAGCAACAGAAATACAACCTCAGCCCAGATCTCACAACAGGTTTCTACTCAAATAGGAAGGGTACTCAAGTGTTGTATCCCTTACCTATAGTTCCATCTACTCAAGAGGCTGAGGCAGGAGGATCACTTCAACTGAAGAGTTGGTCTCACGGTGTGCAAGGCTGAGGTCATAGACAATGTAGACTGGGGAACAGAGTAAGAAGCGGTGTCAAGAAAAATAATGACAGGAAGAAAGAAAGAAAGAAAGAGAGAGAGAGATAAATAAACAAATTATCCCAGTACAGTTTCCAAGAGCAAAATTATCAGGAAATTCAGTAGGCAGATGGAATACAAGACTACATCATAAAGGATGAGATTTATTGTGGTCCACAGGGGGAGGAGAGAACAGTGAGTCAAGACAAGTTTGTTTGTGATTTCTTCCTTAGGAGACAGTTAGTTGATCTGATGGGTAGGGATTTCCAGAGTTGTGTGGTCTTTGGTCTTGGACTGATTGGGCAAGGGAATATTGGCTCATATGGAGATGTGCAAAAGGAAGGGTGGAGTGTATAATGTGGATATTTTAGTGTGCATAAAATACCTAACTTGAATGAAGACTTCCCTGTGTGGGCAGTTTAGGGTGACTAAAAGGATCTAAGATACTAAAGGGTCAGAGTTGGGGAAATTATGAAATCTTGATTAATATGGGTTGTAGGAAAAAAATTTCCCTATGAGAGAATAATTTCTCCAGTTGACCTCTAATCTAGTGGAACAGTTTCAACACTAGATCCATGTTCAAAAATAAAAATAATACCCAGGTATTATGGTATGCACCTATAGTCCCAGCTACTTGAGAGGCTGAGAGAAGAAAATTGCCTAAGCCTAGGAGATGGAGGTTGCTGTCATCTTTAGATCCAACAGAACTTTACCGAGTGTGATAAATAAAGAAACTCTATGTTTCTATTTTAAAAAAGTAAAAATGATGAGTAACTGTAATACAAATTGTTTTCTCCATTTATTTATTGAGATAGAGTTTTTTTTTTTTATTAAATTGTAGTTGTGCACATTACTACTACAGTGGGGTACAGTGTGTTGTTTCCATATGCAATTTGAAACATTCTCATGCAATTGGCCAACATAGCCTTCATGTCATTCTCATAGTCATTGTGTTAAGACATTTATATTCTACATTTAGAGAGATTCGTATGTATCCTTATAGGATAGATCATAAGTGTGATCCCAACAATACCCCTCCTTTCACCTATGCTCCTCCCTCCCCTCCCCTCCCTCTCCCCTTTTCCTGTATTCTTGGGCTTAACTTGGGTTATAGCTTTCCTATGGTAGCTAACTATCAGTTTCATAGTAGGGTGGAGTACATTGGATACTTTTTCTTCCATTCTTGAGATACTTTGCTAAGAAGAATATTTTCCCGCTCCATCCATGTAAACATGAAGGAAGTAAAGTCTCCATCTTTCTTTATGGCTGCATAGTATTCCATGGTGTACATAAACCCTAATTTATTGATCCATTCATGGGTCAATGGGCACTTGGGCTTCTTCCATGTTTTGTTGCATTTGGTAGAGTACCCTGGGGTCATAGTTCACAGCAAACTTCAAGGGTTCTCATTAAGCAAACCTTTTCCCTCAGCTGGCATGCCATGAACCTGCATGACATCTAGCTGTTTTTTTTTCTTCAGAGATGGGTATCTCACTGGGTAGCCTTTATATATACCAATAACAATCAAGTGGAAAATACAGTCAAGGACTCTATTGAGTTCACAGTAGTGCCAAGGAAGATGAAATATTTGGGAGTTTACCCAACAAAGGATGTGAACGATCTCTATAAAAAAAAAACTATGAAACAATAAGAAAAGAAATAGCTGAAGATGTTAACAAATGGAAAAACATACCATGCTCATGGCTGGGAAGAAACAACATTGTTAAAATGTCCGTACTACTCAAAGCAATATATAATTTTCATGTAATCCCTATTAACACTCTAAGGACCTGGAAAAAAAATAATACTTCATTTTGTATGGAATCAGAAATAACCACGATTGGGCAAGACTTTGCTCAGAAATAAAAACAAATCTGGATGAATCATGCTACCAGACTTTATTGTATAGTAATCACAGCAGCATGGTACTGGCACAAAACTGAGAGGTACATCTATGGAACAGAATAGAGAACCAAGAGATGAACCCAGCTACTTACTGTTATTTGACATTTGACAAGCCAATTCAAGACATTCAGTGGGGAAAAGATTCTCTATTTAAGAAATGGTGCTGGGTGAAATGGTGGTAACCTGTAGATGACTGAAACTGGACCCACACCCCTCACCATTAACTAAGATAGACTCTCACTGGTTTAAAGACTTAAACTTAAGACATGAAACCATAAAAATACTAGATGAAAGTGCAGGGAAAATTCTTGAAGAAATTGGCCTGGGTGAATATTTTATGAGGATGATCACCTGGGCAATTAAAGCAACATCAAAAATACACTACTGGGACCTGATGAAACTAAAAAGCTTCTGCATAGCCAAGAACACAGTAAGTAAAGCAAGCAGATATC